>NW_026866745.1:0-57789 GCF_026571515.1 Ruditapes philippinarum | reverse complement strand
AAAAAGGCACAAACTCTTCAGTAGTTATGGACATAACAGCTTTACAAGCAAAACTTTACCAGGAATTTATAAGTTGAAAAAGGGGAGAAAAATCAGCCTAAATGCAAGATAGAATTATGGATCTTGGTCAGTGACCTACAATTATGATTCTAAATGCATATGTGAAGTTTTAAATAAATATTTTTAATAGTTATTGAGATATGTAAAACTTGCATGTAAAACATAAACCAAGAAGACTAAGTAGAAAAGGGGAGATGAATCAGCCTTAATGCGAGTAGAGTTATGGAACTTGGTCAGTGACATACAACAATTATGACCCTCCAATTATGACCCTAAGTACATGTGTAAAGTTTAAAGTAAATATCTTTGAAGACCTTTAACCTTTAACCAAAATTTCTAAGTTTCAAAACAAATAATTCTGCAAATATTGCAGGCAGAGTTATGCGATTTTGCAAACTGATAAACATTGTTACTATAAATAAGTATTGTAAGGTTAAATTGAAAATCTCAAGCAATAATTGAGATATTTGACTTTACAAAAAACTTTAACCAAAATTTCTAAGTTAAAAGGGGCATAATTCTGTCAATATTGTAGGTAGAGTTATCCAACTTGTCAATCTGATGTACCTTGTTACTATAAATAAGTATTGTAAGTTTCAATTGAACATTTCAAGCAATAATTGAGATATTTGAATTTACAAAAAACATAAACCAAAATTTCTAAGTTAAAAAGGGGCATAATTCTGAAAATATTGTAGGTAGAGTTATACAACTTGTCAATCTGATGTACATTGTTACTATAAATAAGTATTGCAAGTTTCAATTGAATATCTCAAGCAATAATTGAGATATTTGACTTTACAAAAAACTTTTACCAAAATTTTCTAAGTTAAAAAGGGGCATAATTCTGTCAAATATGTAGGCAGAGTTATCCAACTTGTCAATCTGATGAACATTGTTACTATTAATAAGTATTGCAAGTTTCAATTGAATATCTCAAGCAATAATTGAGATATTTGACTTTACAAAAAACTTTAACCAAAATTTCTAAGTTAAAAAGGGGCATAATTCTGTCAATATTGTAGGTAGAGTTATCCAACTTGTCAATCTGATGTACATTGTTACTATAAATAAGTATTGTAAGTTTCAATTGAATATCTCAAGCAATAATTGAGATATTTGAATTTACAAAAAACTTTAACCAACGCAGACGCCGACGCGGACGCTGACGCCGACGCCGACGCCGGGGCGACTACAATAGCTCTCATATTCTTCGAATAGTCGAGCTAAAAATGAAAATTTCAATATGACCTTCAAAGTCAAGGTCATTTATGAGTGAAGGTGAAGGTCTGGTGGGTTATTTTTAAGGGATATCCTTGAAGATTATTATGTTCAAGTTTGAAGACAATCCATTCAAAAAAAACAAAGTTACAGCCAATAACAGCATGAACAAGCAAAAATTGGACTTTTAACCTTGAAGGTCAAGGTCATTTATGGATGAAGGTCAAGGTTAGTGTGGTCTACTGAAAGGTCTTGTCCCAAGGGTTGTTGTGGCCAAGAATGAAGACAATACACCAAGAAATAAAATAGTTATGATCCAGGTACAAGTTTGCGGATGGCAACGGCAACGCCGACCCGACTATAACAATACCTCTACTTTTTTTTCAAAAAAAAAAAGTCGAGCTAAAAATGAATAGCATACCTTTAAAACACGCCAAATGATACGGCCAGAAGAATAGATATTTCCAAACTGAAACTATAAATGAATTCTAAATCAATTCAACATCAATTTTGAGTATTTGTATCGTAATATTTTTAATATAAAAACACATTACATTTATACAAAATGAAATGGTATCCTAAAACAAAACATGTCATTTATTTGCTTATAAACAACAGATCTTTTCATATCTAGCAACGAAACTTTTAGCCGCACCTTTTCTTTTCAATGCTATGCCAACTACTCAAAAACAGTTTCATAAATAAAACTATGGGTTCTTTTGTGGACAATCCTTCAGTATAAACGAGCAAATAGGTGGGGGAGGGGGAGAGCACATACCTACCAAACTCACTAGTTACCCTGGATAACTCCGAGATTTAACATGTTTACCAAGTTCTTTAAACGTCTGATGAAAGGCAATTAAGCGGTTGTATTAAGTGGTGATTACAGTTTGTTGCAGCTATAATGTAGCAGGAGACCCAATAATTATTAACAGGACAAAATACCCTTTTTTCAAGGTCAAACTCGACAACCAAAAACCTTATAACCGGAAAACCTATTAAATATCATATGCTCAAATACTTGAGGTACCTATCAATGAAGTTAAGTTTCAGTAATTAATTTCATTATAATTATAAAAGTAGTCTGGACAAAACAAGAAATGTGTCCATAGGACACGGGTTCCCCCACATTTCACTGTTTTGTCAATCTGCTGACACTAGGCCAAATGTGTTTTGGCTACAAAACTGTGACACAAGTTGAAAACTGAAAATCTTTTACTTTGTCAATGACAAAAACTCTACAAATACTGGATAAATTCACAAGAAAACCCCAAGGTGCATAACTGCACATGCAACATTCTTGTATACTTTCAGGACTACAGGTCAAATACTTTTAGAGCTATGCATGAATAAGTCTATAATTTAAACTAAGTCAAGGTCAATAACTCTAACAAAACTGAAAAATAATCCTTCTACTCAAGCACAAAGTGCACAGGGTGACAGGATTTTGATCATCATTCCTGTAAGGTTAGTTGATTCTGACTTAAGCAGTCATTATAGACATAACGCAACAATTTGGAGTGCTAAGTCAAGGATAATTACTCTACAAAAACTGAATAAATCCACAACCGAAACCCCTGGTAAACAACATACACATGCTTATCAACATTCCTTTAAAGTTTCATGACATATATTTTTTTGAATACGTGAAACACAAATTGAAAATTTGAAATATTTACTAAGTCAAGGGCAATTACTCTGACAAAGCAGAATCAATCCACAAGCAAAACACCAGGTGCAAAACTTCACATGCTTATCAACAATCTTGTAAAGTTTCATGACCATTAGTCGAACATTATTTGTGCTAGGCGTGACACAAGATGAAAATCGTTATTTTTTACAAAGTAAATGGCAATAACAAATACTGCATACATTCAAATGAAAACCCCCATATGCACAACTACACTTGCTGACCAACATTTCTACCAGGTTTCATGACTCTAGGTCAAATATTTTTTCATCTATGCACGACAATAATTGAAAATTGCAATTTTTACTAAGTCAAGGGCCATTTCTTGTTCAAAACAGAATAAATTCACTAGCAAAACTACAGGTGCACAACTTCACATCCTAGCAACATTCCTATAAAGTTAAAAGAACTTAGGTCAAATAATTTTAAGACTAGGTGAGACACAAGTTAAAAATTGCAAATAATACATGTATATGCAAACACCTAGGTGCACAACTACTAATGCTGACCAATATAATCCTATAGAGTTTCATGACTCAAATATTTTTTTTGACCTGCCGTGCGACGCAAAAGAGAACAAATGGATGGATGGACTGATGAATGGGTGGACAGACAAGGGTAAATTTAAATGGCCCTTTTAATAGGGGCACAATTATTGAAGGACCTAAACTCTGAAAAAATCATTGAACTCGAAAATTCACATAACTAAACAAGGGCAATATTGGCACAAGAAACCCATCACAAAATCTTTTGACTAGTAATATAATGATTGTTAGCTGCATGGGTTCAAATACCGTCAGGGGCAATTCGTTGTTTCCTTGAGCAAGAAACTTTACACTCATTGCTCAGTACTGGTTGGTTGCAGGAACTTATTCGAAAGTGTGTCTATAAGCTTATAGCTTCCTACATAATCGAACTAAAATAAATTCTAAATAAACCAATAAATGACTAAATGGTCCTCGTACACAAACTTTGACCTCTCTATGTGACCTTGACTTTGGTAGAAGGGACCTGGAAAGCTTATGCAATAAGCCTAACAATGGTGAACATTTTTGCCAAGTTACATAAAAATCCCCCGATGAATGTAGAAGTTCTAGCTCCGAACAAGCATTTTTCAATGACCTCTAAGTATGACTTAAACCTTAAACCTAGAGACCTGGTTCATGCATGTGACACTGCTTCTTATAGTGGTGAAAATTTCTATGAATGTTCATTAGATTCCCACCATGCATGAAGGAGATATGATCTGAACAAAATTTCTATATTTTATCATCTTTAGTGGCCTTGCATATATTAAACTTAATTACATGTTTCACACCAGTAGATATGATAATGACCATTTGTGTTTCAATCCCTTAATAAACGGTTACTAAATGGTCCGAATACACATTTTCAAAATTTTTATCTGTACTTTGACCCCTATGTTTGACTTTGATCTTGGCTGCAAGGGCCTAAATTTTGTTCGCAATACTGCGCCTCACAATGGTGAACATTGAATGTGCCAAGTTATATTAAAATCCCTCATTGCATGTAGAGGTTTTGCTCTCAACAAGCTTTTTCAGTGACCTCTATTCGTGACCTTGACCTTTGACCTGGAGACCTTGTTCATGTGCGCGACACAGCTTCTGATACAGGTGAACATTTCTATGAAGTTTCATTGAAATTCCGTCATGTGTGTAGGAGATATGTTCCGGACAAGACATTTGACGACGCCCACCCATCTACCTGCCTACCAGGGGGAAACTATAATAAGACCCGTTATTCAAACGGGCTAACTAAAAGGTCCTGTACATTATTGTAAAGTTTGGATGAAATTCCACCAGTAGATTTTGAGGAGTAGTCCGGAAAAATGTTGTGATGGACAGACAAACGATAGAGAAGAGATCTATATGTCCTAACTATCTTTCGACAAAACCAAAGAAATAACAACTCTAATATTAGTGTGTTCATGAGAAATGCTTATTGCTTTATTGAATAAAAGGACGTTGATCTTTAAAACGAAAACAATAATTTAAAGCATTATCAGTGAATACAAGATAAACATTTACCATTTGGGACTGAACACGTCACATCAGGTGGAGACATCAAAGGTTCTAAATGTCCAAAAATAAGATAGTGTTACATGAAATTAATAACATTCACAACGCGTTTGTAAACTAAAAAAAAAACATTTTAAAAATCCTGCAAAGTTATTTTTAATGCAAAATTGATATGCGTCTTTTCTAAATGCCTTATGATTAATGATAAAAAATGAATTTGTATTTGTTATACACTTTATTTAAACTAGTATAAAATTCAGCCAACCTAAATAATTTTGTTCCCATTTCTGCATATGCAAACACTCATATGAAATTACATGTTTTCATCTCTCAACACAACACATTTTATACGAAATTTATTACAAAAATTACTTGCCATTACTCTGCGGCAACTGCACCTTTAATTTGCTACTTGAGCTTCCTTTTGAAAATATGAAAAAAGGAAGAAAATATTTGACATTTTGAAAATAAGATATTTAAAGTTTGTTTTCTTTCCTTCAAAGTCAAGGTCAATGTTACAAAAAAAAACCTCCTTGGCAAAACAATTTTTGTTATTTTTGCATGAAATACAAAAACAAGGAAATATTTAAGCTCTGAACGTTGTAGTTTTTTAAGATATAATTGAAGTTTCATGTTAGTACTTTATCATGTTTAAATGTAATCGAGTTTTCACTCAAGCAATGAAATACATGTATAAGTCAACGCATCTTTACAATAACATACATCTATGAACAAATATTTTTTAACTGTTTGTTTGATTTTGTTGTACGTAACAAATTTTTTTTAACATTACCTTGTCGGAACTTCACCTGTTTATTACTTCTTGAGTTTCCTTCTGAATATACAAAAACATAATATATATAAGGTTCTAGTATTTAAAATCTATTTGCAAAACTGCTTTATAATATAAAATTTACAAAATATGTTACTGTCATTATAACTCATAGGCATATCTTGCAGACAACAAATTTCTTAAATAATGTAGCTGACATAATTGACAAAAGAATATTACATTTTGAGCAATATTTTTATATGTATATCCATTTTGGCTTTATTAACAACCTGTAGTTGTTTATTGCCGCTAAAAATAAGCAGGACAAGGCAGTCTGAAGGACAGCTAAATCCCCTTCCGCAGTGAACCTTTTACCAGCCACGACCTTGATGTTATGCCATGCATATCATATGCACATAGTCTCATGGTGGTGATTTTTTGTGCCATGTTGTTTGAAATCTTCAATAAAGTAAAAATAGTTATGGAGAACATATCACCTTGACCTTGGGGGTAGCAACCTGGATTTTGAACTCTGCAGATTGTATCATGGTGATGATCATTTGTGCCAAGTAATTTTAAAACCTTTGAATTGTCAATAAGTTATAAGGCTGACAAGAAAAACAAATGTTTTTTACATTGGACCTTTTGAGTGTGACCCTGACTTTCAGGGTTGTGACTTGATTATTGTGCTCTGCCAATGGTGTCATAAGGGTGATCATTTCTGCCAAGTTATCTTAACAAGAGGGCCATGATGGCCCTGAAATCGCTCACCTGTATTTAGGCCCATGGGCAAAGGCCAATTTTAAACCAGGAGCTTTTATTTGAACAAACTTGGTAAAAACACCCATTAAAAGATATTTCATGTTTAATATCTAAGCTCTAGCTATTTGGTTTTTTTTTAAAAGAAGATTTTTTAAGTTTAACTATATGCAAAAAAGGAAAATCAAATACCCCCCTCCCCCCCCCCCCGGGCAAACTTTAACCCCAAGGCATATATTTAAACAAACTAGGTAGGCACTGGCTAGATGATGTTTCATGTCAATTATTTAAGCTGTAGATTTTTCGATTTTCTAAAAAAGATATTTTATTTTTTTTCTTTCAGTTGCCATGGCAACCAGAGCTCTGCATGGAATTAAATTCTTTGAACAATTTTGAATGTTGACTATCAAAGAAACATTCCTGTGAAGTTTGGATGAATTGGCTGAGCGGTTTATGAGGAGATGTCGTTTAAAGTAAAAGTTTACGGACAGACAGACGGACGGATGAAAAGCAGTGGCAACCCAATTATTGCGCTCTGCACATCGTCTCATCGTCACAATGTAGACTTTTTTATTATGAAATGAAGACTTTTTAACATTTCACCTTTAAGTGTGACCTTGACCTTGGTGGAAGCAACCCAATTATTGCGCTCTGCACATCGTCTCATTATGGTGAAAACTTGTGCCAAGTTATTTAAAACAAGAGGGCCATGGTGGCCCTGGATCGCTCCCCTGACCCATCAACCGCATCCAAGCAATGTCTTAGACAAACATTCTGACCCAGTTTAATAACAATTGAGTCAAAAATGTGACCTCTAGTGTGTTAAAAAGTTTTTTTCCATATTTGGGCCATGTGACCTAGTTTTTAACCGGAGACAACCCATATTCAAACTTGACCTAGAAATCATCAAGACAACCTTTCTGACCAATTTCCAGGAAATTTGGATAAAAACTGCAGCAACTAAAGTGTTAACAAGCTTTTTCTATTTTTAAGCTCCTGTGACCTAGTTTTTGATCGGAAATGACCCATCTTCAAACTTGACCTAGAAATCATCAAAACAACCTTCCTGACAAATTTCCAGAATATTTGGATCAAAACTGCAGCCACTAGAGTGTTAAAAAGATTTTTCTATTTTTAGCTCCTGTGACCTAGTTTTTGACCGGACATGACCAATCTTCAATCTTGACTTAGAAATCATCAAAACAACCTTCTTCACAAATTTCCAGAATATTTGGATCAATACTGCAGCCACTAGTGTGTTAACAAGCTGTTTCTATTTTTAAGCTCCTGTGACCTAGTTTTTGACCGTAGATGACCCATATTCAAACTTTACCAAAAAATCATCAAAACAACATTTCTGACAAATTTCCAGAAAATTTGGATCAAAACTGCAGCCACTTGAGTGTTAACAAGATTTTTTTTTCTATTTTTAAGCTCCTGTGACCTAGTTTTTGACCGAAGATGACCCATCTCCGAACTTGACCTAGAAATCACCAAAACAACCTTCCTGACAAATTTCCAGAATATCTGAATCCAAATTGCAGCCACTAGAATGTTAACAAGATTTTTCTATTTTTAGCTCCTGTGACCTAGTTTTTGACCGGAGACAACTCATTTCCGAACTTGACCTAGAAATCATCAAAAAAACCTTCCTGACAAATTTCCAGAATATTTGAATCACAAGTTCACCCACTAGAATGTTAACAAGATTTTTCTATTTTTAGCTCCTGTGACCTAGTTTTTTACCGGAGATGACCCATCTTTAACCTAGAAATCATCAAAACAACCTTCTTGACAAATTTCAAGATTATTTGGATCAAAACTGCAGCTACTACAGCGTTAACAAGATTTTTCTATTTTTAGCTCCTGTGACCTAGTTTCTGACTGGCAATAACCCATATCATCAAAACAACCCTTCCTGACAAAATTCAAGAATATTTGGATCAAAACTGCAGCCACTAGAGGGTTAACAAGCTTCTTTTTCTATTGTTAAGCTCATGTGACCTAGTTTTTGACCGGACATGACCCGTTTTCGAACTTGCCCTAAAAATCATCAACACAACTTTCCTGACAAATTTCCAGAATATTTGGATCAAAACTGCCGCCACTAGAGTGTTAACAGGATTTTTTTTATATATTAAGCTCCTGTGACCTAGTTTTTGATCGGAGATGACCCTTCTTAGAACTTGACGTATAAATCATCAAAACAACTTTCCAGACAAATTTCCAGAATATTTGGATCAAAACTGCAGCCACTAGAGTGTTAACAAATTTTTCTATTTTTAGCTCATGTGACCCAGTTTTTTACACGAGATAACCCATCTTAGAACTCGATCTGTGTTTCATTAAGACAAACATTCTGACAAAGTTTGATGATGATCCAATAAAAACTATGACTGCTAGACTGTTAAAAATCCTGTAACACATTTTCTTATGGTTTGATATAAAAAAAATATGATGCTCACAATATTGCAACTTCCAAAAAGCATTATTTATAAAGATTTTACCGAATTTAATATTTCATGTAAATAAAGGGTGGTAATTAGAAATTTGTTTTCTATAAATTCTAATTCAAATTTTCCAATAAGAAATGAATGCATATAATTTAATGATTACAATTTATATGTACAAATACTTGCAGTTCATATATATCATATTCGTTGATGTTTGAAAAATGTTGTATTAGCATAATTATATACATATATAATTTCACGTAAGAGTGGTATACAACCTCAATAACAAAACATACAGGATCTTCAACAACCCGATTGTTGACGACGAACGACGCACGACGCCGGACATAGCCCCATCACTATACCTCACCTTGACCACTTCGTGGTAAGGTGAGCTAAAAAATCAGCAGTTTAAAAGTTATGGAGTGGCCACGAAATGTCAACTTTTATTATGAAATGAAGAGCTTTTAACATTTGACCTTTAAGTGTGACCTTGACCTGGGGGGGTAGCAACCCAATTATTGCGCTCTGCACATTCTCTCATTATGGTGATTACTTGTGCCTAGTTATTACAAAAAAAATAGTGGTTTAAAAGTTATGGAGCGGACACAAAAGTGTTATGGACGGACTGTCTCATGGCCGGACAGACCGACCGAAATGGAATAAGGGGTCATTTCTTTTGTTATTTTTTTATTGTTAAATAGAGGGCAAATGGCTCCTTACTCTAGTGTTACGGAATGAACACTATTGTTCTCTTTTGTTCTGTTTACAGTTAGATGGCCCCTTAAGCCTATTCGGTAGTGCGGACGGACAGAAGCACAGACAGAATTTCTAACAGGAGAGTAATAATGTGGCTACTCTATTGTTCTCTCTATTGTTCTTTTTAGCCACACAAAAGAAAATAGTCACATAAAAGCATTACGGAATGAATGACATCAAAGAGAAAGAACAGTTAAATATTGTCCCTCTAGCCACAAACAAAATATAAATCCTACTTTAAACAAGCATGATAGCAATGTTTAGTATCATATCTAACTCAAAGTACTATTACTTCAGTAGGATTAATCAATATCAAAAAATAGTGTAGGATTGGTCTTAATATATTTAATATACAAATGACTTGATTGGAAAGTAGTCTTTCTTGAAAAAAGTCATATTATAAGACAAGTATCACCGGGGGCATTTAAAAGTGTTTTTAAAAGTTTTTAGCAGCAAAATGCTTTCCTCTACTAACAGCCTATTCAAAGTAAATAACAGGTTTCAAAATAAGGGGATAACATAGCATTTTTATAGTAACATTTTAATATTATTTTTGTTCTTGCTTATCTCATTAAAACTTACGAGATATGATCAAAAAGTTCTTGGCACGATATACTTATAGCCACTACACTGACATTTACACACGATACGTCGATACCGATGTCTTATTGAAGATTACTGACCGAGTTTCACGCGGTTTTACACAGATTAAGTAACATTAAACACACTTTGATCAGTGGATCAAATGGAGAAAGTTGAAAACTGAGAGCCGTCATTAAGTACCTCTGTAACATATGGGATGTTCCCCAAGGAAATCCATGAAGACTTTATGGATACACTTGGGAAGGAGTCCCCTTCCTATAGCACTGTGAACAAGAATTTGTAACTGAGTTACCAATGTCCCCCGCCTCAGGGAAGTTTTATATGAAGCATTGAGGTATGGATCTCAGGACTTTCAGTCCAAAATAATTATCAATGCAAGATCTGCAAATGCAACAATAAAGTTATTAAAGAAATAAAACGAAACACGGAATTTAAAAATCTATCATGTTAAGCTTTGACCTCTAAGTGTGACCTTGACCTTGGAGATAGGGGTGCAGGTGTTGTGCATGACATATCGTCTTATTATTGTTACTATTTGTGCCAAGTATGAACTATGAAGAAGTTATAGATCTGACATAAAAATTACCCTCTAACAGACTACCTCTAAGTGTGACCTTAGAGGTATGGACCCATGTTTTGCGCCAGACATAACGTCTTATTATTGTGATTATTTGTGCAAAGTATTTTTAAAAGCCCTTGATCTAAGAAAAAGTTATGGACTTGACACAAAATATACCCTTTAACGGACTTTGTACATCTTTGACCTCTAAGTGTGACCTCAAGTGACCTATGAAGTACACAGGTGTTACGCATGACATTTCATCTTATGATTGTGATTATTTGTGCCAAGTATTTTCCAAATCCCTTGATCTATGAAGAAGTAATGGATAGGACACAAAATATACCATATAACAGACTCTGTAAACCTTTGACCTCTAAGTGTGACCTTGACTTTGGAGGTAGGGGTGCACCTGTTGTACTTGACATATCATCTTATTAATGTGAGTTATTTCAAAATCCCCTGAACTATGAAGAAGTTCTAGATAGGACACAAAATATACCCTTTAACAGACTATGTTAAATTTTGACCTTAAAAATTGACCTTGACCTTGGTGGTAGGGATGCAGGTGTTTCGCATGACACACTGTCTTATTTAAGGGACTGTTTGTGCCAAGTTATTTCAAGAACCCTTTGGAAGTAGGTGACCAGTTGTTTAGCATGACACATCGTCTCATTATTGTGAACAATTGTGGCAAGTATTTACAAGATCCCTTCAAAGATAAGAAAGTTATAGACCGGACACGACATATCCCCTGAAATAGACAACGTTGACCTTGAATGAGCAGCTGTGACCTTGACCCTTGAAGTAGGTGTCTGGTTGTTGCGCATGACACATTGTCTTATCATAACAAATATTGGTGCCAAGTTATTTCAAATTCCTTTGATAAAAGACAGAGTTATGAACCGGACACGAAAAAGTGATGGACGGACGGGCATACATACCAACATTGGATATTTAAGAGGCAAATAAGCTCATTAACTACACCTGGACATAAGTCCATAAGATCATAAAAACAAAAACTAGCTCACAATATGAATTTTATGAGGTTTTGTTCTTTATTTAACTACAAAATAAAGCTCATAACTCTCAAGCTCGGACAGACGATATCCCATTTTTTCTTCAAAAAGGCGGGGGACAAAAAATGGGCTGCTGAATTTAAGAGTGGTAGGGAGAGCATTGGAGATGACGATGGGCAGCCAAAAGAGGCCACCAACGATAAATTTGCCGAAGCTGTGCACGATCTTGTCATGTGCGACAGAAGGCAAAACCTGTGAAGCATTGCTAGGGAAGTGGGTATAAGCTTTGGTTCAGTTCAGGCATGTCTATGGCATGTCAAAGGTATCCGCTAAATGGGTTCCCAGACAGTTGACTGACGACCAGAAACGAACCAGGCATGACATTTCAAGATATCTTTTGTCTCACTACAAGGATGAACCTGATTTTATCTACTGGATTGTAACTCGGGATGAAAAATGGGTCTATCACTTCCATTCAGAATCCGAAAAACAGAGCATGCAGTGGAAGCAACCTTGCTCACCCCCTCCGAAGAAATTCAAGAGAGTGCCATCAGCAGGGAAGATGATGGCTTCAATTTTTGGTACAGTCGGGGATAATCATGATTGACTATCTTGAGCAAGGTCATACCATTAACAGTACATACTATGCAGACAAACTGAGGCATCTGCGTCAAGAAATCACGCGTAAAAGAAGGGGCAAACTGACTCAAGGCATTCTGCTCCTGCACGACAATGCGCAAGCTCACACATCCAAAGTTGCGATGGCTGCTGCAACTGACTGCTGCTTTGAAATTCTTCCCATCCCCCATATTCTCCAGACTTGGCCACCTCTGACTTCTACCTGTTTCCAAAACTGAAAACCAAGCTTCGTAAAAGACGTGTTAGAAGCAATGAAGATGTCATGGAGGCATTCAATGAGTTCTTTGAGGACCAAAACAGATAGTTCTATTTCGAAGGGTCAAATAAGCTGTAGCACAGGTGGGCAAAGTCCATTGATGTAGAGGGCGATTTTATCGGCAAGTAAGACAATTAGTTGGGTTCTCTGACTACCTGAAGTACATCGGGCCAAGAACTTTTTGATCAATTCGTGTAAGGCAGCGTATCTTCAGATCTTATATGGGTTTTTTCTATTTGAAACAAGAGGGTCTTGGTGGCCCCAATTTCGCTTATCTGAATATTTATTAATATTCTCCATGACAAGAAACAAGTAATATTGTAAACTATAAATGAAAGCACAAATAAAATCTTAGTTTTTACAGATGTCACATAGTTTATTTTCGTATCTGAAATATTGCATGTGTAAAACTTTTACTTCTTGCTATTACTTGGGCCAAACAACAGTTCAAAAAGATGTCATTGATTGGTTCAAAAACACGTCATTGATTGCTTTACAAAAACTATTATTTTCCTGGAAGTCAGTGCCTGCTTAGAATGAAATACAATGGAATTTAATCGATGCTATGGAAAGTCACAGTTTATTGGTTGCTATGAAAATTGACAGGTTGCTATGAAAAAAGCAATGACTGCTTTGAAGTCACTGGTTTGCTATGGAAATTTAGCTTTAGCTCTTGTAGATTTAGAGAAGAATATCTTAAAATGTTTTACTTAATACATAATTATAAGGAAAATCTATGTTCCTCAGAGCCAGTCAATTTTGATGAGCAGACTATAATTTATAAATTTTTGTAGAGGTCCACCAGACAATGATTCATATCAAATGTCTAAGTTAAAGCCTGTATAAAATTATAGAAGAGGGCCTTTTTTCTTCTTACTATATACGTATAAGAAAATCAATGACTCCCTTGAACAGCCAGTTTTGACCCCAGGGTTTTTATAAGAAGAAACTTGGTAGACACCCACTAGAATATGTTTTATGCAAACTATTTATGCTCTGGCTCTTTTGGTGCTTTAAAGAAAACTTTTTTTGTTTTAACCTAGGGGGGGCCAATTTTAACACAAGGAGCAAACTTGGTGGCATCTGCTAGAAGATGTTTCATCATAAATAGCTAAATTCTAGGGATTAATCTAAATTCCTTCCATTTTTTCCTGATGCTAAGTCTTGTAGTATGGTATACTACAATTTTCGTTTTAAAACTTTTATACCAATATCATGCCCATATTCATTCTTACCTTCATAACATTAAATTTTTTATTGCTTAGTCATAGATTTCAGTATTTTATGAAACTTAATTACTAGTATGCAGTGTGAAATTGTGAAACAAACTTACTATTACTAGATGCTCTTCTTATATATATATAGTTGCAAAGACCGATGACAACGTATATCAAGACAAATCCTGAAATAACAAAGAAACAAGTTATTTTAACACAACATTATTTGACACAAATACAATGTAACAATACCTCCTGTAGACAAGTGGTCTATCTGTCTGAATATTATAATGTCCCTGGATCACTCATCTCAGAAATGGCAATAATTTGAGTAATCAGGTCATATTGGATTTCTATTTTAATAACAGTGACATTAACCTTGATCACAGACACCTGGGTAGCAATCCCAAGCTGCCATTTGATATAAGCTATCCATACACCAAGTTTGGTGTCAATAGGCCAAAACAAACTTAAGTTATTGAGCGGAAACTGAATTTCTTATTTTTAGTAACAGTGACCTTGACCTTGATCACAGACACCTGGGTAGCAATCCAAAGCTGCCTCTTGATATAAGCTACCTATACATCAAGTTTTGTGTCAATAGGCCAAAGCAAACTAAAGTTATTGAGCGGAAACCAAAAGTTGACGCCCGCCCGCCCGCCTGCATTACAATAACCCGGTCGTTGAAAACCTGGTTAATTATTAAATGGCCATAACTCAAACAACAAGAGCTGTCACATGAGACAGCCAAGCTCGATTAATTTAATACTGCACACAGTTAGGAAGACAAAACTATGAATGGTATAAATATATGTCTTTATTAGTATCAAGAAAGCACTCAAATGTTCTATATTTTTGCACAACATAATATGCATATGATCTTGTCAATAAATGTCAAACAGACATTTCAATGCTTTAATGGAAAAGACAGCAATTCAATTCCTTCAAATACAAAATGATAAGAGCAAAAATTATTTGAAGTTTTTAAAGTAAAATTATAAGTTCAAAGAGGAAATAACTCTGGAAAAAGATGCTAGTTATGAACCTTGATTAATGACAAAGAACAATTATATATCTTAAGTCATGAGTAGATAGCATTTATAATAACAAAGAAAATACTGAAAATCAATTTGCAAATAAATTCTAACTAAAAATTAAATAGAGATAATTCTGGGAATATAAAAGCTTGCGTTGCTATGAAGTCACCAGTTGCTATGGAAATTTAATTGTTGCAATATTGGTAAATAAAATTGTTCCTATGGAATGTCAATGGTTGTCATGGAATGGCACTGGTTGCTATAAAAAGTCAATGATTGCTATGGAAATTCAATCTTGATATGCAGTGGCTATGGTTGCTATAGAAAGTTACTGGTTGATATAAAAGTTAAGTGTTGCAATTGTAACTGGTAAATATGCAAAGACTATGGTTGTTATAAAAGTCAATGGCCACTTTGGAATTCAATGGTTCCTAAGAAAAGTAAATGGTTTCAATATTGGTTACTGGTTGCAATATAATGTCAATGGTTGCTATGAAAATGCAATGGTTGCTATAGAAAGTCAATTGTTGCTATGGTAAGTCACTGGATGCTTTGGAAAGTCACTGAGTGCTAAAAAAGCCTATGGCTGCTATGAAAATTTAATAATTATTATTTGTGTTATTGGTTGCTACGGGAAGTCACCTGTTGCTATGAAAGTTTTTGGTTGCTATGGAAGGCACTTGTTGGTATGGAAAGTAAGTGGTTGCTATGGAAGTCAATGGTTCCTATAGAAAGTCATTGCTTGCAATATTGGTCACTGGTTGCTATGAATAGTCAATGGTTGCCATGGAAAACACTGGTTCTAAAGAATGTTACTGGATGCTTAAGAGGTCACTGGATGCTAATGAAAGTCATTGACTGCTAAAGATGTCTATGGTCCAATATAAGTCAATGGTTGTTATGTAGTCAGTTGTTGCTATGGAAAGTCACTGGTTGCTATGAGAAGTCACATTCAATCTATGATCCCCCGGTGAGGAGCCCATTTGGCCATAATTTGGATTTTTGTTGAGGTCCCTCTCACGGGGGAGGAAGTGTTACACGAAGGATGGAGTTCCTATGATAACTTGTTCAGGAGTTCTTGTGATAACTGTCCCGAAGTGCGTTGGAAAACATCTGTATATACTACAAAAACACTCGTCAAAAATGGTTATTTTCATCGTTCAAAAATGAGTTTTAGGTGCTAAAATAAACTTTAATGATTAAGCTTGTCTTACATCTTGTATTACGTGTTAAAGCCTAATACACAGGCCATTTTTCATCGCCTCTTGCTTCAAATCTGGTAGTTTTTCAGTAAAATTTCCAAATTACTTGCCTATTCACAAGTTTTGACCCTTCATCCTAACTCTGAAGATGTCACAAAGTTCTTATGATAACTTTTGTTATTGCCAGTGTGTTTCTTGCGCTAAATCACGGTACGTTTTAGCGTTTATTATTATTCAATAAGGTTGTAAATCATTATGAAATGCAGTACGATCATCCTTTGCACAAAAATGTGGATAATACATGTACGTTGGTGTTAAGTGTCTGCAAAGGATAAATAGGTGATAGGCTATCATCTACAGTAAAAATTGAACCAGCGGCCACTGATATTCAGCAGTATAATGGCTTAAACCACAATACAAAAATGTCTCAAAACGTACACGTTGTTCTCAGTTTCACATGTTTTAAGCAATCATCTGTCTTAAGCAGACAATATTTAGGCATGCTTTAACAAAAAAAAAATCTGTCTACCGAAGAGTGCAAACTTTGACAGAACCAAGTTAGGTATCTGTCCAGCATTACTATGTTTTAATGTTGCTCTTTTATTTTACATTTTAATGGAATAAAGGCCTGAGATGTAACACCTTTGCTCACATTTATTCAAAATTTCATAGCAGTTTTTCGGACCTTTTTTATTTCGAATATAATGCAATACCAATAAGCAATGTTAAGCTTGGTTTTTTTAAATAGATATAACTACCCAAACTTTTCCGTGTCGTCTTCAAATATATTGTTTAAAAGTAGTGATTTACCTAGAATGGGATTTCAGTTATTTTGCATGGGCATTCAAACTAGAATTCCCCAGGTGTTGCTTGTAAGTGTCGCAAGTTCTCTTATGTAACTTAAAACAACAGACAAAACTTTAAAACATATTAATCACTGTACTATTATAACAGAAAACAAATGTTTCTCTGATTGATGCAGTAACATAGATGCTTAACTGAAAAAAGTCTGTATGTCAGGATGAAAATGATAAAGGGCCAGAATACTGCTAGGAGCCGGAAACTGCTAGGAAACCAGTACATAAATCATTTTTCCAGTCTACGAAATCTGTGTCCAAAAAAAAGTACTATGAAAAAGAAACGGGGGTAAGAAATAATATCTCTTGAACTAAAATTCACTTGAAACCAATGTTTTATATCCTATTTTTTGCCCAAAGAATGACCGTACTTCATTTCATAATGATTTACAATCTCATTGAATAATAATAAACGCTTAAACATACCGTAATTTAGCGCAAGAAACATACTGGCAATAACAAAAGTCATCATAAGAACTTTGTGACATCTTCAGACTTATCACAAGAACTCCGGGACATTTGAAAAATCGGGTATAAATCTGTTAGTCGGTGCTTTATGCTTGCAATTTTGCATTATAATTAGATAATTATGTATGGCAAGGATGAAGACCACAAATAAACCGGTCAAAACTTGTGAATTGGTAAGTAATTTGGAAATTTTACTGAAAAACTACCAGATTTGAAGCCAGAGGGTATGAAAAATGGCCTGTGAATTAGTTTTTGACACATAATACAAGATGTAAGACAAGCTTAATTATTAAAGTTTAATTTAGCACCTAAAACTCATTTTTGAAAGATGAAAATGATCATTTTTAAGAGGTGTTTTATAGTATATACAGATGTTTTCCGACGAACTCTGGGACAGTTATCACAAGAATTCCTGAACAAGTTATCATTAGAACTCCATCTTTCGTGTAACACTTCCTCCCCCGTGCCTTTGACAATGTTCAATACCTAAGATATGCCCTTGCAGTTTTTAGGAAGGATATTTTTAGGCATTTACTATAAAAGAAAAAGCCATGACCCCAATGGACAGGGCCAATTTTGACAAAACGTCAATAATTTAAACATACATATACTTAGTAGAATCATTGACCCTAGGGAGTCCAAAATCAATCCCAAGCCAGGTCTCTGCATAACCTTACAGGCACAATCAAACAGTATGCAACATTTTCTATTTTGTCTTTTTTGGCTTTCTTCAGGGATTCTGTTTTTCTCCATTTTGTTATATTCCAAGTTTGATTACAATATCTCATTTCTAACTCTACCTTTTGACCAGAAACCATTTCTAGTAACAGTGACCTTGATTACCCATTACGTGATATACACGCCTTTAAACGCCTTTTCACCCCCCTTTCTGTTGTCTCAAATGGTGAAAAAATGCCTTATTTAGGCCCTCAACACTTGTTTTTGTTTGAGAAATGTTGCTTAAAAAGTTGGCCACTTTTTTGGCGCGGCCCCCCAAACAAAAGATACATCAGGGGTTGCCAGAAGGGGGATGTGCCCACTTCTTTTTGGGGGGGTTTGAAGGGGGCGGCAATCCCCCTCATCGCCAAGAAAATTTTGGAATTGTGAGAGGCTAAAAATGACCCAAGATCGATCATAAGGTAACGTGTAACCAACGCTGAAAAGCATTTGACTCTATATCAATCCATTGAGAAATTGCAGCACTTTGAAATCAATTTTGATGGAAAACAAGAGCGATCAGTAATCACATGTGTCGCCTCATGATGGCCAATTTCATGTTGGGACAAATTTTGTGACAGACAGACAGACAGACGGACAGTGCACAAATAGACTTGGTACTGATCATTCCTGAAAAGTTTGGATAAAATTGCACCAGTAGTTTATGAGGAGTAGTCCGGACAAGGTTTTGCGTATCTGGCAACACACAGAAAAAAACACCTTTTTATCAAAGGGCCATAACTCGGCCAAAAATCATTCAACCAGAAAACCTGTGCAATATGAGCAAGAACTTGAGCTACAGACCAATCCTGTGAAGTTTCATTGAAATTGCATTAGTGGTATAAGAGAAGTAGTCCGGACAAACTTTAAAAATAAAAATTATTAAAGGGCCATAACTCTAAGAAAAATCATTGAACCGGAAAATGCTGATAATATGCACAACTAGACTTGGTACTGATCATTCCTGTAAAGTTTGGATGAAATTGCACCAGTAGTTTATGAGGAGTAGTCTGGACAAGCTTTTGTGTATCTGGCAACACACAGAAAAAAACACCTTTTTATCAAAGGGCCATAACTCGGCCAAAAATCATTCAACCGGAAAACCCGTGCAATATGCGCAAGGACTTGAGCTACAGATCTATCCTGTAAAGTTTCATTGAAATTGCATTAGTGGTATAAGAGAAGTAGTCCGGACAAACTTTAAAATTAAAAATTATTAAAGGGCCATAACTCTGAGAAAAATCATTGAACCGGAAAATGCCGACAACATGCACAACTAGACTTGATACTGATCATTCCTGTAAAGTTTGGATGAAATTGCACCAGTTGTTTATGAGGAGTAGTCCGGACAAGTTTTGTGACGGACAGACGGACAGACAGACGGACAGACAGATGACGGAGAAGTGATCCCTATATGTCGCCACTACTCCGTAGTCCGTAGAGGCGACACAAAAATCAATACAAAATAGTGGAATTTAGCAATTTTGAGATGCCCCCTTGTTGCCATGGTAACAGAAAATTTAAGCTTGAGCATGTTGTTGCAAAGGCAATGGTCCAGTTAACATTTGTGCCAAGTTTGATTAGTATTGAAGCAGTTTTTAAAGTTTTATATCAATTTCAACTTGTAACGGGAGACTTTTCATTGAAAACAGCCATTTTTCACAAAATGCTCATGTCTTTCAAGTAATGGGTTAATCACCAATAGGGTTATAATATATTGTACAATAAATAAATAATAAATATTTGGTTCATATAAGTTCAGAATGTTTCAATTTCTAAATGTACTTGAAGTGTACCATCTGCATAATATTTTATTATTTCAACTGTTATTATAAAATTCAAAATATACATCTTAATAATATACTTTAAATACATTACCTAAAACAGCTGCAATTACAATGCATATTATCGTCCCCATAGAAAAGTCAACATCTCCTTCTGTAAAAATATTTTCATAATGAAGCTAAATGTTTTTAATTTTGAACAGCATCACCATTAATTATATATTAACTTTCACCAAAAAATCAAGAGTATTTTATCCAGAGTTGTCATTTAAAATACGTTTTTAACACCTAACAAGTTAAACACCTGTTCTTCACTGGATGACAGCACATCTAAATATTTATGATTGCCAAAGGCCCTAAAATTTTATAAACGTCAAAAATATTTCCTGACAAATATCTAAGCTCTTGGACACTTCTTTTCTACTTTGGTTACATTAGAGTTCCTTTTCTCTGGATTTTTTAAGTAAAGTTTCTGTATTTTTTTAAGTAAGCTTTTTGTCAATTTAACAACTAGACAAAAGCCATACTTAACTTTTTTAAATATATAATATCAAAAGAGTTTTGTAAAAAAAAAATTTCCAAGTTTCAAAGAAAATGGCAATTTCTTGTCTAAAATTTAATCAAAATGTCACATTTGACCTTGACAATCCAAATATGGTCAAGGTAATAATGAATAAAGTCAAACCTTCATCATGCATGGTTTTTGTTGTTGGTAAAAAACTTGTGGTGGTGGTGCTTTCGGGCTTTGTTGGGCTAAATGAGCTGCTATCATAAATTGTTGTCTCATTATTAAATGTCGTACTGTTGCTGAAACAATAATGCATTTTATGACAACATCTTATAATCACCATTATTCAAATTTTATCTTCTTTAATAAATGTATTGCAATTCAATAAGCTATCAAAATTTCATATTTTTGTCATCTATCTTTTTTCATTAGAAACTAGAACTATCACTAAATGTGATTAATAGTCCCGCAAGACTGCTTCGGAAATGAGGAAGTAACTAGTAACAGAATACCTTGCAAAAGAACTAAAATAAAGTTATGGTTATGGTTGCGGGCAATAAAAGATAGTTGTGTTTCTTGTATGTTGCATTTCCTTTGAATGTGGTTGACCATTGATGAAGTTTTATTGAATTACTCTGTAGTAAGTCCAAAAAGAGTTACGCTTCTTGAGCACTGCACTTCCACTCATTGCGCTTGGACATTGAATGAATTTTCATTGAATTCTAAACATTTGTTTTTAAAGTTATGCACCTGACAAGGAAAAGTAACAAAGGGCAATAATCTACAAATACTGAAGATGGAGTTATGGTTTTGTACACTGCACTTCCTCTCATTGCGCTTGACCATTGTATGAAGTTGTATTGAATTCCAACCATTACTTTACAAGTTATGCTCCGGACAAGGAAAAGTAACAAAGGGCAATAACTCTGTAATTAGTGAAGATAAAATATGGTTTTTGTGCACTGCACTTCTTCTCAATGTGCTTGACCATTGTATGAAGATGTATTGAATTCCAATCATTAGTCTTTAAGTTATGCTCCGGACTAGGAAAATGCAACGGACGGCTGGACCGACCAAGTGACCTACCACCGAGTGACTCCTATATACCCCCAAAACTTTGTTTTGGGGGTATAATGAAAAACCTATTATCACGTACCTAAGGCTTGAAAACTGCTAAAATATATCTAAAATATTCCTTAATTTTTTTTTTTCCAAATTGACTTTAATAATTATTTAGCTTAGATAAATACTGAATGATTTTCTAAAAATATTATCTTTTTTACTTTTATTTGTTTTACAAATTTGCAATATGACCATCACTTAAAGACCAAGGCTTTGTCAGCATATACGAAATGTTAATGTTTATAATGGTTGAATGTAACCTGTTAAATTTTTATAACAATTGTATCTACATGTAAAATTCTACATTTAAGAAAAATGAAAGTTGCTTTTAATTATAAACTGATATCATATTTAAGTGAAAAACAAATATTTTGTTGTGCAGGAAATGTATGTAGCTAAGGGTGATAAATCTGCAGTGCATAAAATACTTCTAAGTTATGGACTGAGGAGTTGTCACCCTTAGAAGTAAACCATTTCCTGTAATTCTATTTAGAATGGCTATACATGTATTTTATGTTTGTATTGCATTTTTTTATATCTATATTTATATGTATAGATGAGACTTAAACAAAAAAATAAACATTAACATATCAACAATATATAACAAGAGCACCGCAAGGCCGAGCATTATATGCCTAAAAGTGTTTTTTTTTTGTTAATAAGGATGAAACATTTGTAAGACATGGGAATGAAATACAGTATTACCTCCTTCAAAAAGCAATCCTCCTTTATAGCTGAAGAACCTTCATATATATACAGTTGCTGTTTTCAAAGCACCACCATCAAGTTGTAGTTATGCTCCAGAAACCACAACTTTCAGTGTAAAGATCATTGTGACCCTGACCTTTGACCTTATGACCCTAAAATCAATAGGGGTCATGAATTGGACATGGCTGTTCATCCTATAAAATTTTACAGCTGTAGGTTGATTAATACTTAAGTTATTGAGCGGAAACTGTTTTCAGTTTTAAGGTAATAGTGACCTTTACCTTTGACCTTGTGACCCCAAAATCAATAGGGGTCTTCTACCCAATATGGACAATCATCCTATGAAGTTTGAATACTGTGGGCCAAATGGAACTTAAGTTATGCTCCGGAAACCATTTTTAGTTTTAAGGTAATAGTGACCTTGACCTTTGACCTTGTAGCCCCAAAATCACTAGGGGTGTTCTACCCAATATGGACAATCATACTATGAAGTCTGAATGCTGTGGGCCAAATAGAACTTAAGTTATGCTCCGGAAACCATTTTCAGTTTTAAGGTAATAGTGACCTTGACCTTTGACCTTGTGACCCCCAAAATCAATAGGGGTCTTCTACCCAATATGGACAATCAAATACTGTGGACCAAATAGAACTTAAGTTATGCTCAAAAAACCATTTTCAGTGTTAGGGTAATAGTGACCTAGACCTTTGACCGTGTGACCCCAAAATCAATAGGGCTCTTCTGCCCAATATGGACAATCATCCTATGAAATTTGATTACTGTGGGCCAAATGGAACTTAAGTTATGCTCCGGAAACCAAATTGCTAACGGACCGATGGACAGACAGACAGAGGGACGGACGCCAGGGGGTATAACATAATATGCCCGAAATTCTTTCGGGCATATAAAATGAAGCTGTCACAATATAAACTGTCACAATAGTTCTGCAACAATGAAGAGTGACATGACAAACATGCAGTGTTATCAATTTTCATTTCCATAGCAGCCATAATAATAGTGTGATTATTCTTAAAGGTTTAAGGTGAGTTATAAGTTAAGCAATAGCTTGTACATGTATGCCATTTCAAAGATTTGTAGAGAAAATTGTAAATCAACATGCATTTTAAAAGTCAAATAAATGTCAATCTTTTGTTTCTTCAATAACTCAATTCATATTCACATGTAAAGGATAAAACTATGGACAATACTTACACATTAAGTGAGAGAGACATTTGAAAGGCTTTTATGGTTTTTAAAAAAAAAAAAAAAAAACATATCTGTTACTGATGGAACATTGTTTACCACAGCTTCTATCTAGTGCTCCTAAAGTTGGAAACATCCATCTGTTTCCAAACTATTTAGATACAAGAGGGCCATGATGGCCCTGAGGCGCTCACCAGAAACAACTGCTTTTCAGTGATGGAATGTCAATATATTCTAATATCAAATTTGAGCATAAAATATGTTTGAACAATAATTTGAAGAAATGCAATGACCTGGTTATTTAAGCTTTAGCTTAAATGGGGCTAATCAAATTAATATGAGCAAACTTGATAAAAGAGACTACCTTAGAATGCTACAGACAAAGTTTGGTGATCATCCATTTATTGGTTTAGTAGAAGATGTTTAAAGGATTTTTTTTCTATTTTAAGCTTTAGCAATCAAATTTATATGAGCAAACTTGATAAAAGACTACCCAAGAATGCTACAGACAAAGTTTGGTGATCATCTATCAATTAGTTCTGTAGAAGAAGATGTTTAAAGGTTTTTCTATTTTTAGCTCTGCTGACCCCTTAAAGAGGCCAATTGCAATGACATGAGCAAAATAATTCAAGTGTGACTGTCACAAGCATGCTACAGACCAAATTTGAAGTAAATCTGCTTAGTAGTTTTAGAGAAGAAGACGATTGTTGACGCATGACGACAGACGAAGGACGCTGGAGCATCCCCCTTTGATACTAATAGCTCACCCTGACAAGTGTTCATGGGTCTGATAAAGAAACAGTACAATATACAATGGTTATCATGAACAATCACCATACTAGGAAACACAATTTACAACAAATAAAATATTCACAAGCAAATTTAAGTTATGTAACTAACTGATGCCTCTTAAAAGGTATTTGGATGTCTACAGGGAAACATACAAAATAAAATAATGCACCTGTGAACCCATAACAATTTTCTACATAGTGAGTAGTAATGTAGTAATATTTCTAAAGTCTCAAACCATCATACCTGATACCTAGACATGCTGACAATTAAATACAAATCTTCCAAAAACCTTTTACAGGAAGCATGAAAAGAGCCACTGCCGGGTGGGGGACAAATTGCTTGACTTTTTAACTTTTTTCTAAATTTTGTATTTAAGCAAGTAAAGGGTTAAAAAAAATCCATTATTTTTTTTGTTGTTGTTTTTTAATTTTAGTTGTTGTTTTGTCCAAATATAAACCACTTCCATGAATAAATGAGAAAGTTAAGAAATTATTAGCAGAACTCAATTATTTGACAGTCAATGTCATTTAAAGGTCAAGGTCATTTTAAAGTATACAACATCTCCATTTTGTAACAAGTGTTGCTTTGTCCACGTATGAATAAAGTTTGTACATAAACAACATAATTTTGATAATTTAATCAAAATCAATTATTAGATCTTGAAGGACAATGTCATTTAAAACTCAAGGCTACTTCAACTTTTTAGACAATCTTGTCCAAAAGGTTGTTTTGTCCACGTATAATGAAGATAATACACTGATTACAAAGTAACAGCCAATTAAGTAACAGCAAGAATCACTGAAAACTCAATAACTTAACCTTCAAGGTCAAGGTCATGAATGAGCCAAGTACAAGTTGAGTGTAATATCCATGAAGGTCAATCCTATAAATGTGGTGTCTTAATATGAAGTTAATCCATTCACAAATAACAAAGTTATAGCCAGTTACAGCATAAATTTTAAAATTTAAATAATATGACCTTCAAGGTCAAGGTTATTTATGAATGAAGGTTATATTCTGCCTGGTTAATTTAAAGGTCCATTCAAAAAGAGTGTTATGCTCAAGTTTGACAACAATCCATTCAAAAATAACAAATTTATAGCCACTTACAGCAAAAAATAAGCAAATTTTAAACATCTGACCTTGAAGGTCAAGGTCATTTATGAATGAAGGTCAAGTTAAGTCTGGTTAACTTTGAAGGTTTTGTCCCAAGAGTTGTTGTAGCCAAATATGAAGACAATACACAAAGAACTTACAAAGCTATGATAAAGTTTGCGGACAGCAACGCGAATGCCGCCTCATGACTGTACAATACCTCTATTTTTTCTTCGAAAAAGAATCCAAGCTAGAAATTTAAATTAAAGTAGCTTTGCACAGTATCATTTTCACTAACCATTATGCATAACTAAGCCTTTTATTTTAGTCATACAGCCCTATGTTTTATGTGACATTAACTTAATAAACTTTAACCTAAATTGGCCCAAACAAAAGCAACATTAAAAACAAAGAATGGAAGATAACAGTCATGCATAAATAGAGGATATTGAATGAGTGTAAGTTTAATACTGAATTTATTGCACGAGTTGAATAAAATCATATTATGCGAGCCTCTGGCGAGCATAATATTATTTTATTCAACGAGTGCAATAAATTCAGTAATGAACTTACACGAATTTAATATTCTATTTATCACATACCCAAAATAAAGACCGTTTGAAGTGAAATAAGAGTCATTTTTCATTGACGCGCCTATAGTATAACACTAACATTTAGCGCGTCTTTACACTATGTTTGTATAACGCTAATGACGTCACGTCAAAATATATGCACGGCCGTGCAATACCATATTTACGGAGTCGCAAAATCGGCACGGGTGTGTGATAAATAGAGGATATTGAATGAGTGTAGTTTAATACTAAATTTATTAAACGAGTTGAATAAAATCATATTATGCGAGCCTCTGGCGAGCATAATATTGTTTTATTCAACGAGTTTAATAAATTTAGTATTGAATCTACACGAATATATAGAGGATATTCAAGTTTTTTCTATAAATACATGATTTATTTTCATCGAGTGGTATGAAAATAAATATTTCATGAGTGGCGGTAGCCACGAGTGAAATATGGTAATTTTCATGCCACAATATGAAAATACATCATGTATTTATGAAAAAAACTTGAATTTTCTGTTTATTATATACATTTTTCTCATTTTTGACATTAAAATTTGAAAGACTTTCCCTTAAATTTTGTGTACTGGCAGAATTTAAAAGAAAGTAGTCCGGCAAGACACCAGTGAAAATACGGAAAATATGTTTCACTGCAGTGAAAAATAAATTTTTTCAGTGAAAATACGGAAACTGAAAATACACATTTTATTTCATCAATATTTCTCAATATTTCATTTATAAGTATATAATAAAATATTCTATTTATCACATATATAAAATAAGAACAGTAAACTGTTAAAATGAGTAATTTTTCAATGACGCGCCTGTAGTGTAACGCTAACATTAGCGCGCTTTAACGCTATGTATATATACAGCGCAAATGACGTCACGTCAAAGTGTTATTACACTAGTGTAATATCGTTTTTATTAAATGGCTTTATTACACTCCTGCGCCGCGTATTATGTGATAAATGAATGTTACAATAAAAAAGGCATATAAACTACTGTATATTCCAATAATAGCACCCTGATGTAATTGTTTTATGAATAAAACAGCTAATCCCAAACGCTTGTCAGCCTACAAGATAGCTAGAATGTGATCATAGTGCACAATTTTTGCAGCCCTATCTTCCTCTATGACTGCCAGACTTCATTTCCAGCATTTTAAGTTGGTGCATACTTATTTTGATGAAGACCCATTTGCATAAAATGTGCATTCAATGAATGAATTTCCAATCTCTATTTAAGCAGTTTGTAAAAGCGTGAGATTTAAATAAATATCAAATAGGGAACTTAAAAATTATTTATGAGTAGTATTGCCATGAGCCAAAATACTGGAGTTATTTTTTTTCTTCATTATTTTCATACACATTCAATGATTTAATGACTGTGCTTCCTCAAATGTTTGCTACATTTATGGAGTATTCTTTACAGTCATCATCCAATCATGACATCATAAAGTTCACTTTGAAAACTAAATTAAAATCCCAAAACTTCTTGCAAACTTTATAGTAAATTTCCATTCAGATCTACAATTAACTGTAATACCTTTCAAAGATAGTTCAACAGTGAAGTGACAATTATAAAAAAATAAAAAATTCATCTGTGAAGTTTATAATTAAAAAAAAATTCATGACAAAATCATTATTCTAAAAAACTAGCTCACCTATTTATTACAATGGGTGCAATTAAAAAGGAACATTCAGTAAAGCACTTACCATGGGTTTCATTTGGTTCTTTGAAATATTATTATGTTCAAATTAATTTTTGTAATAAGTATGTTATGTTACAAAAGTGCAATGATGACCATATACTGCTCACTTGAACTTAAATAAGAAGAAACAATTCATATTTGTTAACAATGAATGAAATGCAGGCATATGATTAAGATTAAGGTCATGTAACATGATTTAATATTCATATCTACATCTGATCTTCAACACAAAGGCAAAATATTATAGCCCTATTCTCTTCCCTTTGATATGTGCATGTTATAGAAAGGAACAGGGCATCAGCAGAAGAGTTAGTAAACTTTGAATGGCCAAAACAAGAACTTGTACCTGAAGTTTGAGGGCCAAGGGCCCATTGGTTTTCAGGTTATTGGTTGGAAATCATTTTGACATACTGGGTCAATATAACCTTGACCTTTGACCATGCATCCTAAAATCATTGCAAAGACCAATGCATCTATTAAGTTTAATGAGGGCCAAGGGCCCATGTGATGTTGAGTTATTGGTGGGAAACCATTTTGAATTACAAGGTAAATGTGACCTTGAACTTTGGCTCTGTGCCCAACATCAACTAGGTCATTTACGGAGCCAAAGGTCAAAGCAACTGTTAATTTTGAGGAAAATGGTACATCTTATACAACAAAGTTTCACAAAACAAGATGCAGGCAGGAAATATTCTATTTGCTGCATTTTGTACATCAAGCTTTTTTGCAATGTTTTCCGTTTTTCAAGAATCCCTTGATGTACAGGAGGAGCGAACGTGGATATGCTTTTTATAATAATATTTGGAGTACAAATACATAGCATCTTTCATTTAATTGTTTGGTAAGTGTGAACAATACTTAAGAATTACCATACCTTAGATTTATTGTTTAAGTACCTGACAAAATATCATATTTTATATAGTGGCCGATTAGGAATTCGATAAGGTACTGAAACCAAATAACAATGTATTGAATATATATTGTCTTGTGTTTTTCTTTCTTCTGTAATAATGCATGGTATCGCAAAAGTTTCTTAAAAATTTCATCATACAGTAGAACTTCTATGAGTCGAACTTTGATTAGTCGATTTTCTCGATGTGTCGAAGTAAAATGAAAGTCCCGATTTTTTTCCTTATATCTTCCTTATAAAAACCTATTAATGAGTCGAGATTTTATGTGTCGAATTTTTCGATGTGTCGAAGTTTTTTCGTGGTCCATATAGAATAAATCTAGTTCAATTTACCACAAATAGATCAAAGTCCTTCAATTATATTGACACCTTCGATCTCGAAACATTTTTCACACCTTTTCTGGCCGCGAAGACGATTTCCGATCATTTTTAGTGACAGTTGTTTATTACACAGCCGAGTGTTCAAACAGCCTTTGTATGCGTTAAAATATGTGAAAAAATGCTTTAATTGTTACTATTTTAATTTCCGTAGCGGTATTTGAAAGTACATGTAAAAAGTAAGAACTAACATTTGAGTACTTTCGTGACCCGGTGTTGCGTGATAATCACACGCAAAATATTTACTATAAACTGATTTAGTTATTGCCCTTTCGTATCGTTACGCCTTTGTAACTTTATTGTATACGTCAACAGGTAGATCAAATCATTAGCCCTGAAAAGTTATTTAACATGTCATATTTATCATTGTATAATGTAAAATATCAGATTAATGAATGAAAGAAAAAACATGAAATAGGTTACGTTATAGATCTTAGAACTAGGACTAGTCACATGTTGAAATTTTGTCATGAAATTCAGACCGATTCATGATTCGAAGTCCCGATGTGTCGCAGTTTTTACGCAAGTCCCTCCAACTTCGACTCACCGAAGTTCTACTGTATTTGATTCTTTAGCACATTATCATCTTATATTCAATTAAAAAAGTACAATATTTTACAACTTTTTTGTCAATGAGTATAAATAAAAATAAAAACATAATTACCCATCATTCCTTTGTACAGGTTCACACTTTTTAGATTGTGGGGTTTTAAACTCAAAGCCTTCTTTGCATCCTGGTTGACACACATATTTCCCTGAAATTAAATCATTATCTAAATGAATATCAATTAAGATTGAATAGTAACTGACCATTGAATTCTTTATCATGCAACATGAATTTTATAAGAGGCAAGATAATATACTACTATTTTCTCCATTGAATTGTAAGTACTATTCATCAGGTTATTTAGGCATAAGGCAAATTTAGTGTAAAACAAAAACCAAGAGGGCGGTGATGGCCCTGAAATCACCCATCTCTCCCTGACAAGGAACAAGTTATATAGTAAACTTTAAACAAAAGCAGATAAAAAATCTAAATCTTAAAACTCATATCACAAAGTTCATATTTGTATCTGAAATAGTGCATGTGTAAAAACATTACTGGTTGCTATAACTAAGGGAAAACAACACTTCAAAAGGAGTGTACATATTAAGAAAATCAATAACTGCCTTGGGAGGGGCCAATTTTGACCCCAGGGCTTTTATTTGAACAAACTTGGTAGACACCCACAAAAATATATTTCATGCTTGATAACAAAGCTTTAACTCTTTGGGTTTTTGAAAAGAGGATTTTTAAGTCTTTAATACATACATCTAAGGAAAATAAATGACCCCTGGTGGGGACAATTTTAACCCAAGGGCTTTTATTTGAACAAACTTTGTAGACAATCTCTAGAGGATGTTTGATGTGTAATACCTAAGCCCTAACTCTTTAGGTTTTTTTAAATGAAATTTTTTAAGATTTTAATATATACATATATGGAAAATAAATAACCCCTGAGGCGGGGCCAATTTTGACCTCAGGGCTTTTATTTGAATAAACTTGGTAGACAATCACTGAAAGACATTTCATGCTTATTATTCAAGCTCTAGCTCTTTTGGGTTTTAAACGATGAATTCTTAAGATTTTACTATAGACATACATGTATTAGGAAAAATCAATGACCCAAGTGCTTTTAATTGAATAAACCTGGTAGACAGTCACTAAAAGATGCTCCATGCCAAATATCTAAGCTCTAGCTCTTAAGGTTTTTTAAAAGATTTTTTAATTTTTTTCTTTCTGTTGCCATGGCAACCAGAGGTCTGCATGCAATTAAATTCTTGGAATAATTTTCAAAGGTGGCTACCAAAGGAACAATCCTGTGAAGTTTGGATGAAATTGGCTAATTGGTTTAAGAGGAGATGTTGTTTAAGTAAAAGTTAACGTACGGACATGCCATTTAAATGGACTAAGGGGCCATTTCTTTTGTTATTTTCTTTAACAGAGGGCCGTGGCTCCTTATTCTATTGTTACGGAATGAACTTTATTGTTCTCTTTAGTGCTGTTTACAGTTACATATGGCCCCCTACTGCTCTTAGATAGTCACAAAGTGACAAGGTGAGCTAAAAACAAAACAAAAAAAACCACATTAGTTACTTTAAATGTGTTATGTATAATACAAACGTTCAAAACTCAAAAATATGGCATACTGATATGTATGCTTGATACATTGATAACAAAATGTAGTATTTTTAGGCAATTGACCTCCTATAAAATCTTAAATAACATCTTACCTTCTGACACAGAAAAGTTGTATATTTGATCAAATCCCTCTGGTGACTTCTCACATGCTGAGTCCTCGAAACAGGGCCCGCTGTGGTCGGAACATTTATTTTTCTCTTTATATGGAGGAAAAAAATTGTTATTTATATCACATTCACATTTTGAGTCAGTCCAATACCATTTCACACCTTTCACTATATCACACTCTACAAGGCCTCTATCTGTACATTTGTGTCGAACTTCTGGGCATGTAGAATACTGATCTGACTTTATTGATTCTAAAGGATTAAAATAATCTTCTGGACACCAGTCACATTTTATTTCTGCTACCTTTGAATGCCCTTCTGGAAACACAATAACAGGCCCTTTCCCTGAAGAAAAAAGTAAAAGGATATTAATTAAAATTGAGTTGTGAAAGCAAGTATATTGTACACACAAGTATATTTTGAAGGAAACATCACTAAATGCCATATATGCTATTTTGCTGTTAAATATGATGTGATATGTACTGAAAAATTAGTATTGACCGAGGCGATATATTAATTTTTTAAGTACATATCACATCATATTCAACAGCTAAAAAGTCCATATTTCTATAATATTTTACCAAAATTAAAATTGATACAAGTAAATCCAGCAAGCTTTATGCACTTTAATAGAATATCCTCTAAAGTTGTGTTAAATGGCTCAAAATATGCAACACTTACTTTATTAGTATATATAACTAATTCCATGGAATATTGAATAATCTATAACAAACAAATAGTCTTACCTAAAAACTTCTTATACTACAAATTTATGCATATTTTTTTAGTTTCTATATCTCAGGATAAAATACCTTTATCACAAAACTGAGGAATTCCACAAGCTTCTCTGGGGTCTTCATAATCATTATAATGTGTACAATGATATGTTGACCCTTCTCTTGCACTTGAGCAATTCCAACTGATTCTAAACTGTTTCCATTCATCATCAGTATATGGGCAACGACCTTCTTTTATGGTATTAAACGGTGCAAGCTCAGAGTTCCTCTTGTATCTTTCCTCTCCTAATTTAAAAACATGTAATCAAATTCTATTACCAATACACAAGTACTTTTTAAATATGAAATAATAAAACAAGAGGGCCATGATGGCCCTGAATTGCTCACCAGAAACATCTGTTTTTCAGGGTTAGAAATGATATTTCAAATGAACTTGTACTAGCAAGGCAAGTCAAGCTCAACTTGCCCCTGTTGCCCTTATAGTTTAACGACTTTTCAAGACTATGACAGTGACTCCTTTTTTTCTGTGACCAAAAAGTCGGGCTAAATAAATTACCCAAACTTAAAATCAAGATAACAAAATTAAAGCACAAAATACATTTTCAATTTGTTTCTGAGTATATTCTTTATAATCATTTGCATATTTCTCTGTTTAAATGTCCTAGCTGATCTATGAAAGAATTTAAAATTTTATGATTTTAAGTCTTTTGGACCTTAGTGGAGTTTTATTATTATTGTAAAAATAATAAATCTGATACATCTGTACTTAATATTATCATACACAAATTAAACAAATTATATTTATTCAGGTTTTTTTTATTTGTTACTTACTCAGAGACATTTGAAGGATGCTTTATGTCAAATTAGAAAACAAGAGGGCCATGATGGCCCTGAGGTCGCTCACCTGTATAAAGGCACCCAGAGCGGGACTGTTTAACCCTTTCCCCCATGAGCATATTGTGAAAAATGGCCGTTTTCACTGAAAAGCCTCCTGTTACAAGTTCAAACTGCTATGAAACTATGAAAAATGCTTCAATACTAATCAAACTTGGCACAACTGTTGACTGGACCATTGCCTTTGTAACGACATGCTCAGTCTTAAATTTCCTGTTACCATGGCAACGAGGGGGCATCTCAAAATTGCCAAAAATCACTATTTTGCCTCGATTTTTTCCATCAAAATTTATTTCAAAGTGCTGCAACTTCTCAAGGGATTGAGATAGAGTCAAAGGCTTTTCAGCGTTGGTTAAACGTTACATTATGATCGACCTGGGGTCATTTTTAGCCTCTCACAAGTCCAAAATTTTTCTTGGCGATGAGGGGGACTTCGCCCACCTTCAAACCCCCCTAACAGAAGGGGGCACATCCCCCTTCTGGCAACCCCCTGATGTATCTATTGGATGGGGGGCGGCGCCGAAAAAGTGCTCAATTTTTTTAGCAACATTTCTCAAACGAAAACTTATGTTTGGGGCCCAAATAGGACATTTTTTTCCTATTTGAGGCCCAAAAAAGGGGGGGGGGTCGAAAGTGCGTTGTTTCGCGTATATATGTGGTAAAGGGTTAACAAAAAATGATTTAAAACTTTGGAATCACCTAAAAACTAGTTTTTCCATGTTAACATGTGGTCTTTACCTAATTTTGGTGAAAAATTGTTGTTTTGTAACATTTATATTTTTTTTTAGTTAACCCTTTCCCCCATGAGCATATTGTGAAAAATGGCCGTTTTCACTGAAAAGCCTCCTGTTACAAGTTCAAACTGCTATGAAACTATGAAAAATGCTTCAATACTAATCAAACTTGGCACAACTGTTGACTGGACCATTGCCTTTGTAACGACATGCTCAGTCTTAAATTTCCTGTTACCATGGCAACGAGGGGGCATCTCAAAATTGCCAAAAATCACTATTTTGCCTCGATTTTTTCCAACAAAATTTATTTCAAAGTGCTGCAACTTCTCAAGGGATTGAGATAGAGTCAAAGGCTTTTCAGCGTTGGTTAAACGTTACATTATGATCGACCTGGGGTCATTTTTAGCCTCTCACAAGTCCAAAATTTTATTGGCGATGAGGGGGACTCCGCCCCCCTTCAAACCCCCCTAACAGAAGGGGGCACTTCCCCCTTCTGGCAACCCCCTGATGTATCTATTGGATGGGGGGCGGCGCCGAAAAAGTGCTCAATTTTTTTAGCAACATTTCTCAAACGAAAACTTATGTTTGGGGCCCAAATAGGACATTTTTTTCCTATTTGAGGCCCAAAAAAGGGGGGGGGTCGAAAGTGCGTTGTTTCGCGTATATATGTGGTAAAGGGTTAAACCCCAGGGCTTTTATTTGAACAAACTTGGAAGACACCCATTAGAAGATGTTTCACGATGTTAAGTTTTTACTACACACATATGGGCCAATGAAAAACAACGATCTGAACAAACTTGGTAGACACCCATAAGAAGATGTTTCATGCTAAACATCTAAGCTCTAGCTCATTGGGTTTTTTAAAAGAAGATTTTTTAAGTTTTTACTATACACATATAGGGCTATAAAGTTTTTTCTTTTGGTTGCCATGGCAACCAGAGTTCTGCATGGAATTAAATTCTTTGAATAATTTTTAAAGGTGACCACCAAAGGAGCATTCCTGTGAAGTTTGGATGAAATTGGCTCAGTGGTTTATGAGGAGATGTCATTTAAAGTAAAAGTTTACGGACGGACAGACGCCGGACGAATAGCGATCACAAAAGCTCACCCTGTCAATTTGTGACAGGTGAGCTAAAAAAATGATAAAAAGTAAACATGGTTAAAGATCCTGTAACACAATTTTTTTTATGGTTTTATATCATAAACAGGATGCTCAAATTAAGATTTATCAATTTGTAAGTTCCAAAAAGCATTATTTATAAAGATATTACCGAATTTAACATTTCATGTAATTAAAGGGAGGTAATAAAAAATACTCAAACAAAAATGCAGCATATTGATTCAGTGCTTTGATTTTATACTGTGACTCAAATCATCAACAAAGCAATTGCTGCACGAGGATTCTGAACCACTGTAAGCCAACACTGCATCGCAATATACAATAGCAGCAGACTCTTGCACCTGTAGTTCTTACCTTCATTTCTCTTCACATCTTGTTGTGCCAGTGCAGCATCTTCTCTTGGGGCACTTCTGAATATAAAGCATGTGTTTAACATCAGCATATAGTTAAACAGCAATGGAATACTGAAACCTACATAATTTGTACTTCAATACAATCTGGCCAATTGTAAATGATGACAATTAATATGATATTTATTAAGGCCTTGCTATTTTCAAATTGAATCCTGTGATTAAGATTAAAAACAGAATTTTGTTTATTAGATTACAGATATTTATTTAATATACATGTATACATTCTATAATATGTCAGTCTTTGATACATATGCCTTCCGGTTAGCTCAATAGGTAGAACGTTGGACTGTGAATCAGGCATTCTGGGTTCAATTCAAGGACGGCACAGGTCACTTTTGTTGTGATTGATCATGAAATCCTTTCTACTGTCACTTGCACTGTACCTCTGCTCTGGCACGAACAGAAGTGTCAGTTCCTTGCGAAGGTGAAGGCAACTAGTACTGGTAAACTGCTTGATAGCCTGCCCAGGAATGATGTGGTGGTTGAACTGTGCTCTGGTGAATTCAATGTGGCTTAATTACTGTCTTGATCTTGAGTGAAATTTAACTACCAATACCACCACCACATCATACTTTGATACATAAAATGTATTGAATCTACACAAGTACATGTATAATATTCTACTACTTAATCTGTATGAAAAAAAAGTTTTATAAGATCCAACTTTTAACTTCAGCCCTTAAGTCTGGCATTTTTGTAGCAAGGACAATACTAATAAATTGTAAAAACTTCAACACAGAGTTCTGAAATCTGATTTTAATGACTTAAAATTCATCAACTTAGAAGATCTTTAAACTGACCAATATGTCATCACTCCATAACCAGTAGAATTCAACAACTTGCAGTTGAAGTCTTTAAATGTCTAAACAGCATTTCATCAAAGAAAATGTTCAAGCACTTGTTAATGTACCTTCATCAATTAAAAATTTTATAAGATACCAAACTACATTGATTGTACCAGTCCTAAAGTATGCACACAAACAAGTAAAGTAAAAAGTTTTCGCTTTGAAGCGAACATTTTAGTTATCTTTTCCTTGAATTATGTACTATGTTTATTATGTAAAACCCTGTTATCGGTACTGTATTTTAATTTTAATGCTCTGATTTCATAATAATGACAATATCAATTAATATAATCGTATGTATTATTATCAAAAAATTAGCAGTTATCATTATTATTTTTATCTTTTTTTCATGTCAGATACAAGCTTTAAGCTTTTGTACTGTTAACCATAACCGACTATCAATAACGTTTGCCTTACTGGCTTAACAGGTGGGCATTCCCTTTAGTAGTTTTCAAGATACCAACTTGTACACATAAACTTACCAATAGTATGATGGCGGCACTGGGATGAGTAAAATAGCTCTCCCTATTCCTTGAATACCTGAGCTAGAAATAAGTATAATTATTTGAATTTATTCAGTGTTTCACACTTCTCATCTAGCCATCAGGAAGGACAATATGTAACTTACCTTTCACCTTCATATATTGGGATCCCAAATGCAGCTCTGTGTGTATCCAAGTGGAGTAAAAACACAAAGAGGAAAACCTGAAATCAGACAAACATATATTAAAGTGGTTTATTTATCAGACCCTCAAATATTTGCTATGCACTTGTTAGGGGAGTGGTTGTTGTTAAGATTTTTTCTTATGTTTCTTTCATTCTCTAAAACAATCTTAACATAACATAATTGCTACATTTCATTTTTTTTTCAAAAAAATTCTCAATTATCATTCTATGTTAACAATTTGATTGTACACTCTTTCCAAATTTTCACTATTTTATGGCTCAAAAGTTTTAAAGAATTTCCTTATTGTTCATACCTGGACCTATTCAAAAAAAGGTACGGATAAAGTTCATTGTCATACATACTGTATTCCTAGAAAAGATTTTGCGCATTTTAAGTTAGCGGTTTTCGCGGTAGGCATGATTCCGCGAATCTTTAAAGCCGTGAATATGTCACTTATAACAAATCCGCGAACATTTCTAGCTTCAGCCAAACATAACATAAACAAGTGCAGAATATTTATTATAATCTACTTACACAAAAAAACATATAAACACAGGTGCTATAGAAATGTGTAAAGAATAATTTATGTATGTTATTGATACTAGTTTGATTTAATGATAATCTCCCATCAAATATCATTTACAACACAAATAAATCAAGCAATGATTACATTTTGAAAATCCAGGAAAATGACATTGAATTTATTAAAAATTACTAGGAGTTTATGTGGATCATAGATTATCATGGAACTGTCAAATTGAACATCTGATTAAAAAATGCAATTCATTACTGTATCTTCTACTTCGTATTAAACAATACCTAAACAAACAAATGAGGATAGCTTTTTTATAATGCATACATTATTAATTGCCACACCTCTATTACTGCTGCACTATTTGGGGAAATTGAAATGATGAATTACTGAACAGCTTTCAGAACAGAGCCACCCGTATTATACTTGATGCAGACATTGATACACCCTCAAATATATTGTTTCATAAATTGAATTGGTTAAAAATACATGACCGCATACATTATAAAAAGGCAATTTTTGTTTACAAATCCCTTAACAATCTATTGCCAGTCATTATATGTCTGATTAATTTTCGCATACAAATCACACAACTCTTAGATCACACACTCAACAGACACTACATATACCCAAACCTAGATTAGAATTTTGCAGAAACGCAGGGCCTTACATCTGGAACAAATTACCATTACATATCAGGCAATCAAACAGTCTTGCACAATTCAAAAAAACATTCTTAACATGGTGGTTCTCTGGTGGAAACCTCTGCTTAAATGCAATGTAAATATTTGTTTTTATATTCGTTTAAATATGTTTGTTTTATATATATGTTAATTTTAACTTTTGATAACATCCAATTCAGTGTATATATTATCAACACATGTCTTTTGTTTGTTCAAGGTTGATCTCACATATTTCAATGTTGAATGTATAATAATGAAATCAACTTATGTAATTATTAAATCTCTTATTGATGTATTGTATTTTATAAATTGTTTTGTACATTGTTGAGGCTCACAGGGCCCAACTGTGTTGCCTCATTAAATAAAGTCGCTACTTACTTACTTACTATAGAAAATATGGAAAGCTGAGGCATATACATGTACGATGTATGTATGTGCCTTTAAATTAAGTTATCTATGTTTTACTTAATATAAGTTTTTTTTAGAAATAAAACTTATTATTAAGATATTGCCACTCATTTACTTGAAATAATTCTTATTTGTATTGATCAATCACTGAAATGTTCAGCATACCCACAAAAAAGCAATTGATATCTCAAAGTGTGTGACTACATTTACCTGTAGTTGGACTAAAACATAAAGGTAAAGCAACTCCACTGGGTTTTCTTGACATGACTGTGAGGACTGGAAATAATTTTTCGACAGATATAAAATGTTCCATGTTCAATTTTGATCTAGACCAATATAACTTTTGTGGAAAATTTCAGATCAATTTGCTCATCTGTTTTTGAACGCTTTTCACACAAATTGGGCTACGAATAGCACAAAATACGATTTCAATTAATTTCTTAGTTTTTTCTTAATTATCTTTTGCGTATCTTTCTAATTAAAGTACACTAGCTGATTTTTTCTTTTATACAGGTTGTTTGTTTGCATTGTTAAAGGATAGTCTGTTATGTCGGAAAATTGCTTATATATCTAATGTTCACATGTTTTTTTGTAACTAACTATAAACACAGGACCCCAAAATTCTATCCAAAACAAAAAAATAACAATTAAAAAAAAAATCCATATATATACTATAAAAGTTTTTTTATAGTATATATTATACTCTGTTCCTATTATATTACGGGTTCTATGATTATCACAGTATTTACATAAAATTTCTTTGACTGCTAGTAAAAGCAACACACAATGATGTTAATATTTTTCAAACTGGCACACTAAATTCATTTTCATCTGGCCCAATAAAAATAAATTTGTGAATAATGAATGTTAATTTGTGGCAAGAAAACTATTTTATAAAACCTCCTTCATACATTTGACCATAATTTTTATGGCACTATTTTCATTAATCGTTTTTACATAGTCAATTAAAATATGTTATTTTATAATCACATATACTGACACATTATCTGTTCATATAGTTTGAATGTTATACCAAGTTTAAACTGTTCGAAGTTTTTCACAACTTACTTTGAAGATTTTGACCAATCTATATCCTTCCATACTTGCATTTTTGGGGACAACTACCGTGATACCATAGTTCAACCTCCTCTGAAATTACCCAAAATGGCAGACATTGGAAAAAGTAAAATAAATGACATTTTAAAAGGATCTTTTTTTAACAGTTTTGGAAAAAGTTCACTTATTAGATAAAAGAAAAATCTCATATTTCATATATGATATTTATTATTTGAATATTTTTCAATAAACGTTAAGTACCTTGATAATTCATAGAACCCAGGGCCTGGCTATATGGGATTTTTTTTTTAAATTGTTATTTTTTTGTTTTGGATAGAATTTCGGGGCCCTGACTGCTAAGATTATTAGCTTATCTTATCTATATATGTAATAAATTAAAATGTTGAAAATTAAAACTCACTCAGTGGAGTTCCTTTAAATAGATAAAAGTAATTAATCTATTACATGATTAAAAAAATAAGAATATTAAATAAATATATATATATAAGATACTACATGTAGTTAGCATGTTTTGACATGGTCCTATCCGTTCATACTACGTATTGACACACCCACATTAAAATAGAAATATTAACAAACAAAAAAATCCAAGCAATTTTCCCTACCTTCATTTGCTTAAAAGGAGGTCTCACTTTTTGAGCAGATAATTTAATTTAATTGTAGCTACATCTCTACCTTTTTCATCGAGCTGAAATAAATTGTGAAGTCCACTTTCGTTTTCAACCGAATAATAACAGAGGTAGTCCGATTGTCAGCTTAATCTCAGGTAATAATTACAGGTATTTATTTACCTGTACTAGACTTATAGTTTTATTAGTTTAGTAACAAATGATGTTATATACTAATTTTCTAATGAAGTTAATTCTTGGCATTAAAAAATGTGCATCTAAGGTTATTAAAGACCGAAAATAAGGCTAAAAACTGTCATCTAAACAGTGTCGTCCTCAAAATGTGTCGGACACTGTCATAACTTACTTACTTAAATTCGCGCACGGGATATATTTTAAGCATTTACCTAATATCATGCCTTCAATATTTATGTCCCAATATCATGCCTTCAATATTTATGTTTGTCTACAAAAAAAACACACTGATTACTCTTCAGGTGAATTTATGTGGGTTATGTTAAGGCCTCAACAGACGGTAGGATTTAGTTGTACAGATAAAAAAAGCTATACAACACTTGTATTCAGACAGTAATTCTACACTGTAAGAAATATATGAGGTTTCCCCTAAAAAGGAACCCGTTACATTGATCCTTTACTTACTTTACTCACTAAATACCTTTTTCGCCATGAGTAATGATTGAAACACCTCCATTTAAAAAAATATATATATATTTTTTTAATGTGAAGCCTGACCGAGACTCAAACCTGGGACCCTCAGAATACCGTACTGCAGCTCTACTGTCACTAAGCTATCTGGCCGCCTACAAACTACCTCCCCTCCCCTAATTAGAGAACAATTCAATACCGTGACATAATCATTTTTGAAATAATTTGGGATTCGAACATAACACAACTTTGGGTCTCCTGAAGAGTTTTTCAACATCATTTTTACCCCATCTTACTACTATGTTTACCTTTTAGCCCTAATTGTTCTGGAATTTCATTCATTACACCCATTATCAGGAGATAATTTGGCTATCTGTTACTTGTCATTGTGGGAGGTCTGTAAAAATTTGTACGACAAGATTTTCAAAATAGAACATGTCCTATCCCTTACATCTAGACTTAAGGTTTCCGAAATCAAGAAATAGTAGCCTTCACACATTAACCTTTTCCCTCATATAAGCGTGTTTCGACGGCTTTTTGCCCCCCCCCCCTTTTTGAGGCCTCAAACAGTGAAAATGTGCCCCCTTCTGTTTGGGGGGGTATGAAGGGGGCGGAGTCCCCCTCATCGCCAAGACAATTTTGGACATGTGACAGGCTAAAAATGGCCTCAGGTCGATCTTAGGGTAACTAGTAACCGACGCTGAAAAGCCTTTTACTCTATCTCAATTCATTGAGAAGTTGCAGCACTTTGAAATCAGTTTTGATGGAAAAAAACAATGCAAAATAGTGATTTTTGGCAATTTTGAGACATCCCCCCGTTGCCGTGGTAACAGGAAATTTACGATTGAGCATGCTGTTACAGAGGCTATGGTGTAGTCAACATTTGTGCCAAGTTTCATCAGTATTATGAGGCATTTTTCATAGTTTCATAGCAGTTTGAACTTGTTACAAGAGGCTTTTCAATGAAAACAGCCATTTTTCGCAATATGCTCATGGGGTAAAAGGTTAAGATTTGTCTGTACATCTTAGTTTTAAGTAAGTAAGTAAGTAAAGGCTTTATTTATTGAGGCTACACATTTGGTTTCCCATCTTCCATGTGGGCCTCTATGAAAAACATAATTTACAATAATTATAAATATTATATACAACTACAATATTACAAAAATAATTGCAACAACATTGTGTTACAATGTACATTGAAATTGTCAGAACAAGAAATACATGTTAAATATATACAGTCCATTCATAGCATAATACATGTCAAAGAAGAACATATCAAATTAAACGAAGTGGGAAATATGTTTCAGTTGGTACATCAAATGATAAGATTCTAATTTTGTTATAAAATGATTAATTTAATGATGAGAAATGCCAGGATAGATATGAAGCTTGAAATTCCTGAACTGTTTTAGATTTTTTTATGTTAAGAGGGATATTCCATAATTTAGGGCCAGAGTATACTAGGGATTTTCTGAAAAATTCTTTCTTAGGTCGAGGAACAGCTAGGTCTGAACTATTTGTAGATCTTAAGTTGCGCTCATGTTTTTGGTAAACAAATTGGAATTTACTTTGCATGTATTGTGGATATGGTATGTCATTGATAGATTAAAACATTATGATTGCTTTTTTTGTATTGCATTCTTTCATCAAAGCTCATCCAATTTTGTTCTTTAAACAAATCACTGGAGGGTGCATCGTAACTTTTATCAAGAATTATTCTTGCTGCTCTTTTTTGAAATTTTATGATTTCATTGATCAGATCATTGCTGCAATTGCCCCAGATAGTACAGCAATAATCTAGGTGCGGTAAGATGTATGAGTTAAAGAATAGTTTTCTTGCATGTAAGTCTAGGTATTGCTTGATTCTGAGAAGTAGGTATAACTGAGAGTTGCATTTTTTTAGTATCATTTCTATTTTTTAATTTTAATTGGTGTTGTACTTCAAAATCCTACCGTCTGTTGAGGCCTTAACATTAATAAAGCACATGCATTTCTGAAGTGAGCTTTGTCACCTCTGGATAATATTGATAACCACTTGAAATATCACAATTGCTCAGGACTCAGCATAACTCAAATAAATGGATATTTGAACACTTGCAAACAGAGAAAAAAAAACAATAGATTATTTTGAATCCGCTATGCATGAGCACTTGTGAAAGATAATAGTATAGCGTGTGTTTTCATTTGATACCTTTTTGTGCCCCCACTATAGGGGGGCATTTAGATTTACCCTTGTCCGTTCCCTTTAAAATTGTGTCGCACATAGCTCAAAAAGTAATTGACCTAGAGTCAAGAAACCTTACAGGAATGTTGATAAGCAATTTGGTGAAGATGTGCACCTGGGTATTTTCATATGGATATATTAAGTATTTTTAGAGTTATTGCCCTTGACTTAGTAAAAATTTGCAATTTTCAACTTGTGTCGCACATAACTCAAAAAATATTTGACCTAGAGTCATGAAACCTTACAGGAATGTTGATCAGCATGTGAAGTTGTGCACCAGGGTATTTTCATGTGGATATATTTAGTATTTTTAGAGGAATTGCCCTTGACTAAGTAAAAATTTCCGATTTTCAACTTGTGTCGCACATAACTCAAAAAATATTGGACCTACAGTCATGAAACCTTACAGGAATGTTGATCAGCATGTGTAGTTGTGCACCTGGGTATTTTCGTGTGGATATTTTTAGTATTTTTAGAGTAACTGCCCTTGACTTAGTAAAAATTTCCAATTTTCAACTTGTGTCGCACTAAACTAAAAAAGTATTTGACCTAGCACCATGAAACCTTACAAGAATGTTGCTCAGCATGTGCACCTGGGTATTTTAATGTGGATATTTTTAGAGTTATTGCCCTTGACTTAGTTAAAATTTACTATTTTAACTTTATGTCTCACGTAACTCAAAAAATATTTGACCTAGAGTCATGAAACCTCACAGGAATGTTGATCAGCATGTCACAAAGTGACATGGTGAGCTTTTGCGATTGCTTTTTATCCGGCGTCCGAGTCTGTCCATCCGTCCATAAGCTTTTACTTTAAACAACATCTCCTCATAAATGGCTGAGCCAATTTCATCCAAACTTCACAGGAATGTTCCTTTGGTAGTCACTTTAAAATTGTTCAAATAATTTAATTCCAAGCAGAACTCTGGTTGCTATGGCAACCAAAAGAAAATACTTAAAATATCTTCTTTTAGAAAACCGAAAGAGCTAGAGTTTAAATATTTGGCATGAAACATCATCTAGTCAGTGTCTACAAAGTTTGTTAAAAAAATGCCCTGGGTTCAAAATTGGCCTCACCCCGGGTTGTCATTGATTTTCCTTATTTGTACATAGTAAAAACTTAAAAAATCTTCTTTTAAAAGCCCAAATAGCTAGAGCTTCAAGATAGTAAGCATGAAACATCCTCTAGTGGGTGTCTACCAAGTTTATTCAAATAAAAGCCCTGGGGTCAAAATTGGCCCTGCCCCAGGGGGTCATTATTTTTCCCTTTATGTATATAGTAAAAACTTTAAAAAAATTCTTTTAAAAAAACCCTAAGAGCTAGAGCTAAGATATTTCGTATGAAACATCTTCTAATAGGTGTCTACCAAGTGTCTTCAAATAAGGGCCCTTGGGTTAAAATTGGCCCGCCCCGGGGATCATTGATTTTCCAGATATGTATATAGTAAAAACTTAAAAAAACTTCTTTTAAAAAGCCCAAATAGCTAGAGCTTAGATAATAAGCATGAAACATCTTCTAGTGGGTGTCTACCAGGTTTGTTCAAATAAAAGCCCTGGGGTCAAAATTGGTCCCGCCCCAGGTGGTCATTGTTTTTCCCTCTATGTATTTATTAAAAACTTAAAAAATCTTCTTCTAAAAAACCCTAAGAGCTAGAGCTAATATATTTAGCATGAAACATCTTCAAATGGGTGTCTACCATTTTTGTTCAAATAAGGGCCCTTGGGTTAAAATTGGCCCGCCTCGGGGATCATTGATTTTCCTTATAGTAAGTAAGTAAGTAAGTAAGTAAGTAAAGTCTTTATTTAATGAGGCTACACATTTGGTTTCCCAATCTTCCATGTGGGCCTCAAAAACATAAATATACATAAAATATACATAATTTACATCATGGTTATACAGTGAAGTTTTCAAAATACATATACACATGAAAACACAAAATATAATAATATATTACTTTATGAAACAATAAATAATTAAAATCACAATACATATTCAAAATACATGTACAATGCATGAACATACATTACTTTACACTAAATCTATGTAAGATCAAGGTACTTGAGAGAGATTCCAACTGATGCTTGAAATTTTCCAACAGTTTCAGATTTACGTATGGAGAGAGGGATATTATTCCATAGTTTGGGGCCCAAGTAAGTCAGAGATTTTCTAAAAATTTCTTTTTTTGGTTTAGGTATAAATAAATCTGAATTTTTTGCTGACCTTAGGTTACGTTCATGTTTTTGGTGAATAAATTGAAATTTGTTTTTCATGTACTTTGGAAATGAAGCATTGTTTAATGATTTATACATAATGACAGCTTTCTTGTATCTTATTCTTTCATCAAATTTTATCCAATTTAATTCATTAAATAATTCAGTAGATGGGGCATCATAACTTTTGTCAAGAATGATTCTTGCAGCTCTTTTCTGAAATTTTATTATATCCATAATCTGTTCATTGCTACAGTTTCCCCAGACTGTACAACAATAATCTAAATGTGGTAAGATATAAGCATTAAAGAACAGTTTTCTTGTATTTACATCAAGGTACTGTTTTATTCTTAGAAGAAGGTACAACTGAGTATTGCATTTCTTTAACGCCTTATCTACTTGGGTTTTCCACTTAAGGTTATTGTCAATATGAACACCTAATAACTTATATGTATATTATAAGTAAAACCTTAAAAAATCTTCTTTTAGAAAGCCCAAGAGTTTGATATTAAGCATGCATGAACTATCTTCTAGTGAGTGACTACCAAGTTTGTTCAACTTAAAGCCCTGGGGTCAAAATTGGTCCCGCCCAGACCCCCGGGGGGGGAGGGTCATTGTTTTTCCCTATATATATGTACAGTAAAAACTTAAAAAATCTTCTTGAAGCTAGAGCTTAGATATTTATCATGAAACATCATAGATGTATTATTATAGAAGTTGAAATATGAATTTTTTTCAAAACGGCTTATATTCAGTTTTTTTGATATATATAATCAGTACATGTGCTGGGATTTTATTTGGATTTTAAAGGCGTTTAGAGCTCCACAACCCAAGTGGCTGTGCAAAAAGGGGATTGAGGAAAAAGCCTGAATCTAATACACATTTTTAGCTCGACTTTTTTTTTTTTGAAAAAAAAAGTAGAGGTATTGTTATAGTCAGGTCGGCGTTGCCGTTGCCGTCTCCGTTGCCGTCCGAAAACTTGTACCTGGATCATAACTTTTTTATTTCTTGGTGTATTGTCTCCATACTTGGCCACAACAACCCTTGGGACAAGACCTTTCAGTAGACCACACTAACCTTGACCTTCATCCATAAATGACCTTGACCTTCAAGGTTAAAAGTCCAATTTTTGCTTGTTCATGCTGTTATTGGCTGTAACTTTGTTTTTTTTGAATGGATTGTCTTCAAACTTGAACATGATAATCTTCAAGGATATCCCTTAAAAATAACCAGTCAGACCTTGACCTTCACTCATCAATGACCTTGACTTTGAAGGTCAAATTATTGAAATTTTAATTTTTTTGGCTATTATTGGCTGTAACTTTGTTATTTTTGAATGGATTGTCTTCAAACTTGAACATAATAATCTTCAAAGATAACTGTTGAAAATATACGAAAGACCTTGACCTTCACTCATTAATGACATTGCCTTTGAAGGTCAAATTATTGAAATTTTCATTGTTTTGGCAGTAACTGACTGTAACTTTGCTATTTTTGAAGGGATAAACTTCATATTATAACAGAACATTCTTAAGGACCAGACCTTGTTGTTTATCAAACCCAAATTTGCTTGGGCTCTTTAATGACCTTGACCTTGAAGGTTATATTACTGAATTTTCTCAGATTGTGCATTTATCGGTGTGTGTGTATGTATAGTATATGTATTATATATAAATATATATATAAATGTGTGTGTGTATATATATACATATATGCAGGTATATATATATATATATATATATATATATATATATATATATATATATGCATGTATATATATATATATATATATATATATATATATATATATACATATATATATATACTTATATACATATATATATATATATATATCAAATATATATATATATCAGATATATATATATATATATCAAATATATATATATATATATATATACATATATATACATATATATACATGTATATAATTGCGTCATGTTTTTCTATTTTTAGAAATTGCGTCATTTTTTCTATTTTTAGAAATTGCGTCATTGTTGCTATTTTTAGAATTTGCGTCATTTTTTTCCCTATTTTTAGAAATTGCGTCATTATACCCCCGCACAACAAAGTTGTAAGGGGGGTATACTGGAATCAGCTTGTCCGTCCGTCCGTCCGTCCGGCTGTCCGGCCGTCCGTCGGTTTTTTCTTGTCCGCCCAATAACTTAAGATTCCTTTGACCCTTAGTCTTCATATTTGGCATGGAGGTTAGTCATGATTAGTAGATGACCCCTATTGATTTTGAGGTCACTAGGTCAAAGGTCAAGGTCACAGGGGCCTTGACTTCAAAAAGCTTGTCCGCCCAATAACTTAAGATTCCTTTGACCTACAGTCGTCATATTTGGCATGGAGGTTAGTCATGATTAGTAGATGACCCCTATTGATTTTGAGGTCACCAAGTTAAAGGTCAAGGTCACAGGGGCCTTGACTTCAAAAAGCTTGTCCGCCCAATAACTTAAGATTTCTTTGACCTACAGACGTCATATTTGGCATGGAGGTTAGTCATGAATATTAAATGACCCCTATTGATTTTGAGGTCACCAGGTCAAAGGTCAAGGTCACAGTGGCCTTGACTTCAAAAAGGTTGTCCGCCCAATAATTTAAGATTCCTTTGACCTACAGTCGTCATATTTGGCATGGAGGTTAGTCATGATTAGTAGATGACCCCTATTGATTTTGAGGTCACTAGGTCAAAGGTCAAGATCACGGGGCCATGACTTCAAAAAGCTTGTCCGCCCAATAACTTAAAATTCCTTTGACCTACAGTCGTCATATTATGCACGAAGGTTAGTCATGATTAGTAGATGACCCCTATTGATTTTGAAATCACCAAGTCAAAGGTCAAGGTCACAGGGGCCTTGACTTCAAAAAGCTTGTCCGCCGAATAACGTAAGATTCCTTTGACCTACAGTCGTCATATTTGGCATGAAGGTTAGTCATGATTAGTAGATGACCCCTATTGATTTTGAGGTCACTAGGTCAAAGGTCAAGGTCACAGGGGCCTTGACTTCAAAAAGCTTGTCCGCCCAATAACTTAAGATGCCTTTGACCTACAGTCGTCATATTTGGCATGGAGGTTAGTCATGATTAGTAGATGACCCCTATTGATTTTGAGGTCACCAGGTCAAAGGTCAAGGTCACAGGGGCCTTGACTTCAAAAAGCTTGTCCGCCCAATAACTTAAGATTCATTTGACCCACAGTCGTCATATTTGGCATGGAGGTTAGTCATGATAAGTAGATGACCCCTATTGATTTTGAGGTCATCAGGTCAAAGGTCAAGGTCACAGGGACTTTGACTTCAAAAAGTTTGTCCGCCCAATAACTTAAGATTCCTTTGACCCACAGTCGTCATATTTGGCATTGAGGTTAGTCATGATTAGTAGATGACCCCTTTTGATTTTGAGGTCACTGGATCAAAGGTCAAGGTCATAGGGACTTTGACTTCAAAAAGTTTGTCCACCCATTAACTAAAGATTCCTTTGACCCACAGTCTTCATATTTGGCATGGATGTTGATCATGACTATAAGGTGACCCCTATTGATTTTGAGGTCACTGGGTCAAAGTTCAAGGTCACAGGGACCTTGACAAAAAAAAAGCTTTTCTTCTCAATTGCTAAAGAATGTCCTGTCTGCAATGTATTGATTTTGACATTTTCACATTTGAAGCATGTAGAATACATAACTTAGCAATGCACTGGCTTAGTAACCTCAGATTTGGCAGGGAGGTTGTCCTTGCGCTCTAAATGGCCACTGTTGATTCTGACAAAGTGGTATGCGGGGGTATTCACGCCAAGATAGTGGCAGTTCTAGTTGTTGCTATTTTTAGAAATTGCGTCATTTTTTTCTATTTTTAGAAATTTCGTCATTTTTGTTCTATTTTTAGAAATTGCGTCATTGTTTCTATTTTTAGAAATTGCGGCATTGTTTCTATTTTTAGAAATTGCGTCATGTTTTTATATTTTTAGAAATTGCGTCATTTTTTTTCTATTTTTAGAAATTGCGTCATTTTTTTTCTATTTTTAGAAATTGCGTCATGTTTTTCTATTTTTAGAAATTGCGTCATTTTTTTCTATTTTCAGAAATTGTGTCATGTTTTTCTAATTTTAGAAATGGCGTCATTTTTTTCTATTTTTAGAAATTGCTTCATTTTTTTCTATTTTTAGAAATTGCGTCATGTTTTTCTATTTTTAGAAATTGCGTCATGTTTTTCTATTTTTAGAAATTGCGTCATTTTTTTCTATTTTCAGAAATTGTGTCATGTTTTTCTAATTTTAGAAATGGCGTCATTTTTTTCTATTTTTAGAAATTGCTTCATTTTTTTCTATTTTTAGAAATTGCGTCATTTTTTCTATTTTTAGAAATTGCGTCATGTTTTTCTATTTTTAGAAATTGCGTCATTGTTGCTATTTTTAGAATTTGCGTCATTTTTGTTCTTTTTTTTAGAAATTGCGTCATTTTTTCGATTTTTAGAAATTGCGTCCTTGTTGCTATTTTTAGTAATTGCGTCATTTTTTTCTATTTTTAGAAATTGCGTCATTTTTTTCTATTTTTAGAAATTGCGTCATTGTTGCTATTTTTAGTAATTGCGTCATTTTTTTCTATTTTTAGAAATTGCGTCATTGTTTCTATTTTTAGAAATTGCGTCATTTTTTTTCCTATTTTTAGAAATTGCGTCATTGTTTCATATTTTTAGAAATTGCGTCATTTTTTCTATTTTTAGAAATTGCGTCATTTTTTCTATTTTTAGAAATTGCGTCATTGTTGCTATTTTTAGAAATTGCGTCATTGTTGCTATTTTTAGAAATTGCGTACTGTTGCTATTTTTAGAAATATGCTTAATGTTTCTATTCATATATATACAAAATATATAAACAAAACTAATGTGACAAGACAGACCAACTAAATTTATAAAAAGGAAACATCAATATATGTTCAAACCTTTCTTTGTTTGCGTTTAGAAAAAGTAAAAAGTCGAGCGTTGCCCCCGCCCGGCGGTGGCTCTTGTTTAAAGGAGTAATAAAACAAGGTTGTTAGCTATAAATGATGTTTATATTGATAGATACGACAGTTTGACTAGTAGATGTCAATCGTCAGTGCAATATGATTAAAATACCTTCATGACTGTATCTCCTTATGTCACGCTAATAAGCCATGATAATCAAGAATAAACAATTACCAACACTTACTTTAATGTAGTGATATGTAATATACTGTATTCATTATAAATCCTGGTATGAGGTTTGTTAATAAAATATATCGTACATCGTGTTTACTATATAAATTATGGTAAATATCAATTTAATAGGTTTCCTTATTTTTGTTATGAGTGATAATTGAAATATATACAAATGTATATGGATATGGATATGTAATTTATGTGTATGTCAGTTATAATCAAAATATTGATGCTGATGTAAGTTGACTTTCATTTTTATTGCTAAATTTAAATTGCCCAGTTAGTTTAATTATGGTTATTCATTTCTAGGTATCTTAATAAATTCTATTATTTTAATGATTGTAAATGGTATATTTAAGTATAAATGTTACACAAGTGTAGAAGAATTTATTCAGGGATTCATGTGCTTATTTTTATCAATTTTCTAGGAGAACAGTTGTTTTTCATTTTCTTAGACTGAATTAAAATCACACTGAGATAGACATAGATTGAGATTATGTTACACTGAGATAGATATAGACTGAGCTTACGTTACACTGAGATAGACATAAATTGAGATTATGTTACACTGAGATAGACATAGACTGAGATTATGTTACACTGAGATAGACTGAGATTATGTTACACTGAGATAGACTGAGATTATGTTACACTGAGATAGATATAGACTGTGATTTTGTTACACTGAGATAGACTGAGATTATGTTACACTGAGATAGACTGAGATTATGTTACACTGAGATAGACATAGACTGAGATTATGTTACACTGAGATAGACTGAGATTATGTTACACTGAGATAGACTGAGATTATGTTACACTGAGATAGATATAGACTGTGATTTTGTTACACTGAGATAGACTGAGATTATGTTACACTGAGATAGACTGAGATTATGTTACACTGAGATATACTGAGATTATGTTACACTGAGATAGACATAGACTGAGATTATGTTAAACTGAGATAGACTGAGATTATGTTACACTGAGATAGACTGAGATTATGTTACACTGAGATAGACTAAAATAATGCTACACTGAGATAGACATATTGACTGAAATATTGTTATTCTGAAAACGTCATATACTGAGGTAAACCTTGACTTACAGAGTTATTGACTGTGATGATGCTAGTCATGTTACAGATAGAGTCATATACTTTTTTTTAGAAATGCAGTGTGTCAATAGCTTTAATCTACTTCATAGTAGTGCATTATGAAGAGATTGTTAAACTGTTTCAAAAGGTTTCAAATTAAATTATTGGCTATTGGCACGCAAAACGTCCAGGTTATATTTACAAAAACATGGCAAAGACATAGTTACATATATAATATATACAAAAGTGTACAAACATCAGAATAATTATAAAGTTTTATAATAATTATTTCGAACATTTAAGAAACAGTAATATTTTCTACTAATGAATGACAAAAGTCATGGGAAAAAAATGCAGAAAGTCATTTTAACACAACAAACTTGAATGCAGATATTGTGATAATAAAGCCGGAAATCTTTTGTCACTTATTGTTTGATCAATTGAAATTGTGGCGAGTGTATTGACACTTGAGTTGAAGTGCTTGGTTAAAACACTTGCTGTGGTATTAGAGGGATTTTAGAGTATTGTTATAGATATATACCGTCTAGTCTATGCTATATAATAGACCACAATCATCTCTCTACATAGGGGGGTGTGACATGCGACCATAAACAAATGACCGATTAGTATCTCAAAATAGACTGTCTCTAATATTGTATATTGTTAAAAAGTCTGTTATACTTATACAATTATCTCCCATATTAGGTTACCAAAAAGATGATGAAAAAGCTTTAAATATGGTTAGGGAAAAAAGAAGAGAACCCTACAGGCATTATTATGGTTAAGGATATGTAAAACTTAGACATATAATATAGCTCAACAATATATGCAGATTTTTGTTGTTTTGTCTGACATGATATGACCACATTTAGAGGATTGTTTGTATTTACATGTAAAGTTGTAGTGACTTCAGATAAGGTAACTAAATCTTCAAAATTTCAAATCTTTCCTATATTTGTAGTTTAAGACAGGTGTAGTTATTCACAATTTAGATGAAATTTTTAAAGTATAATGCAAAATATGACAGAATAGATGTTAATTGTGGAACTCAACAAATTTATGTGTTTTTCCCCTAAAATCACGGGTTATAAACTAACTTTGACCGTTTTTAAGCATCATGGTGCACAGCCATTCACAATAGAGTAATTAACATGTTGCACAGTCAATATAAACGTAAAATTGTGTTTGTATATACATGTAGTCCTCGTTTAGGTGAGAAAAACTCACTTAATGCTGAGTTTCGAAGTATCAATCTGTATTTATCACTTTAAACTCCAATTTAGTCTTGTCCACTTTGAATCTACTTAAAAGGGAGCGTTAGAGAAAATGTCTACATATTGATATGTAATTTTTGTGCACTGAATTTGAACATTATTTTATCTACCTTGTGCCTTTATGCGTAAAGTTTTCTAAAAATAAATCTTGCATGCAGCTTTAATGTTATCAAACTGATATATATGTATAGATATATATATATGTATAGATATGTATAGAACTGATGTAAAGATTACTCAATGGTCTGTTCCAAGGTTAAAGTGGACAAGTCCATATTTTGCTCAGGTTTTGCATCAGTGTATTATGAAGACTTAAAATTATGATTAAGAAGACAGACAATCATGGTCTTTGTTCCATGTAGTCATCTGATGATAATTGAATAATTAACTAGTTATCATTTGATGTACAAAGTTTAAGAAAAATAGCCAAGACTTTGGAACAATTTTAACACAGGCTTTAAAGGCAAGAATTTGCGCTGTAACATTATTGTTACTTTGAACTTTGTGTTACAAAGGGAAATAAATCTGTAAAGAGAAACTACACGCATTATTTAGTTTGTTTCTGTAGATTTAGAAGATTGTACTGTTAACATTGGTTGGATACTTGTTAATGCTAGTATGTATAATTCCAGTTAAATACTATGAAGTAACTTAATTTTCTTGGTTATATGAAATTTCTTGGCTTTGTCAAATTAAAGGACATTTTCGTGGTTTTTTTATTTCTTAGATTGTTTGTTTTTGCAAAAATTAAAATGCATAATAATTTATAAGTCAGCTGTCAAATATCATGTTATCGGATCTTAAATTAGTGAATTGATTTTATCCACAAAGAGTACCAAAATTTTGGTGCTTCGAATAAAAATAATTTTGCTCTTAAAGTTGTATTTCCAATAAATTTTATCAGACGCCTTAATTTTTAAGGATATCCATGAGTAACCAGTGGACAGTTTTTTAAAAAAATCCATTTGAATTATCACAGCGATTGACAGTCGATTGAACCGACTTTGACATAAGCAATCTCCAGGTAAAAGTAAACATGCTAGTTTAATTTTTATTGTGATTTTTTTGGTAACTAACATTGTATCTAAAAGAATAACATTTTTATACTGCAACATAATGACCTATCAGATGAATGATGCGTTGTTGCAACACTCACAGTTTTATCTCTCTCCAGACCTATAACCATTTCAATGTTAGTCAGGCAATGATAGTAACCAAACCTATACCATACATCAAACAAAATCACATTTTTGATACTCAGATAAATGCTTCACTACTGAACAATTCACGTTTAAATGTGTTTTTTTTTTGTTTGTTTTACTTTTTTGTAAGAAAACTTAGTTATTTTTACAATTATAAGCACTTACACAGGCACAGGGATATCTTGATTGCAGACCTTTAATTGCTATCAGTAAAGAAGGAGGTTAGATCCTGGGTCTGACATTTAGACTCTATTCTGTAAAACAAGAAGTATATAATCTTTAAATACTGCAGCTTTTACTTGCAGAAATTATTTCAAATTTTTTTGTATTCATGAAGATTTGTACACTGTATAAAAACATCAGATTATTACTAAATAACCAAACAGTGCAGACCATTATCATATTACGCAGATGAGCCATGGCCTGGCAAACTTAATAAACTCCTTAATTAAGAATATTTGGGTTTTTACCAGCTAATCTGTAGGTACAAACAAACTTTTACGGTTACAGGTTCGAAAATGAGAGCACAACAGGTTTGCTGATCTATTGTGACGGGTAGCGCACCGTGAAGCTATAACAACGGTAAAAGTTTGTTTGTACCTACAGATTAGCTGGGAAAAACCCACATTTGCCGAATTCAGGATAACATCTATTGGTCCTCACTAGTCACATTGGCAGAGGCTAAGGGTTAATGTTGAAATCTTTAAGACACACAATTAATGACCAGATCTGAATTCAATTTAAAACTTAAATTAAAATCTATTGAGTACCTAAGGGTTTGATTCAGTTAGCTAGAGCTGTATTGCGTTTTACGTTCAGTTAGTTAGGACTGTATTGTGTTTAGCGTTCAGTTAGTTAGGACTGTATTGTGTTTAACATTCAGTTAGTTAGGACTGCATTGCGTTTAACTTTCAGTTAGTTAGGACTGCATTGCGTTTAACATTCAGTTAGTTGGGATAACATACAGTTAGTGATAGCCCATGGAGAGATTATTGTTGTAATACAATGGACAGGGATCATCTTTAAACAGTAACAGTTGTAGGTTGTCCTGTGACCACTGGGTGATAACATTCATTTTATTGTCACTTTAACGCTGATAAAATGTCATCTAGCCGATACAGTACAACATTTGTTTGTACCGTTTATAACAGAATAGGATAATATACATTGTATGCAAGTTACTTCAGATAAAAATGGGTAAATATATAGAATTTTTTTTTATTTGTCAACTGTTCAAGGTAAATATAACGTTTTCTTTTGTTTCTCAAGAGAATATTGTATACAGGTCAGAAAATTAACTTCTTTTGGATGGACTAATGGTAAAAATGAAATAAATAATGTTTTGGGGCATGTTAATATATTTAAAATTGCACAGCTGTATATATGTAGATAGGGGGTATTGTTAATTATAGGAATTCTTAATACATGTAACTAGCTTTAATTATAGGAATAATTGAACACATTTACCAGCTGGTGTCGTTTATTTACTTTTAATCACTTATGAATAACGTTTTAGAAATCAAAATTATTTGCAGAGAAGAAACTTTTATTTGGAATAAAAGATCATTGATGTTACTGTTATATGACATTGTCAATATTTCGTGTGAAATTGTATTTTTGGCATTCCATACCAATAATTTATTATTTCCCCAAGATATTTGCATAGAAATACTGTGATACGTATTATTATAGGATATTCAAGTGTTTTCTATAACTATAGGATTTATTTTTATTGTGTGCTATGAAAAAATAAAACTTTTATTAGTTGTGGTAGCCACAAGTGAAATATGATAATTTTCATACCACAAGATGAAAATAAATCCTGTATTTATAGAAAAACTTTAATTTTCTGTTTATGATACATATTTTTCTCCTTTTAGACATTGATATTACAATTTGACAGACTTCCTCTTAAATTTTGTGTATAGTGTCTAAATTTAGAAGAAATTCCAGCAAGACACCAGTGAAAATACAGAAAAAATGTTTCACTGCAGTGAAAAATAATTTTTTACAGTAAAATTACAGACAATGAAAATATGCATTTTATTTCATCAATATTTCTCAAGATTGCATTTATTTAAGTATATAATAAATATAAAAAATATATAATACATGTCTATCAATAGCACTTTAAAGAAAAGAAACTCATTAAAGTTTAAAATATGAAATCTAATTAATTAAGCACACCACTTTTTGTAATAAAACATGACCTTCTCAGCTTAAATTAATTATAATGTTTAATTGGTGATTATAGCATATTACATGATACTAACTGATGTTCACATACAGCTGTCAGAGTATTCATTACACTTGTCAGTTATTGTAGGTATCTGAGGCAATTTAATTGACAGTTTTTAGATGCATGAAGTCATAAAAAGTTAATATTTGAAAGTTAGTCATAACAAAATTTAAAGTATCTGATGATATGAAATACTAGTGAATGCTTAATTTATAGTGACTATCTAAGGAAAGCTGTTTTGTTGTATTTTACCTTGATTTTATTATTTCTCGTTTTCATGAAGAAAAAAGGTACAGTGATGGATATTATGACTATCAGGAAAGAATTTCTACTTTATTGTATTCAATATATTAAAAATAATGATTTACATTTTGATCGCATTCTTACGGACTCCTTAACTAGTTTTAAACTATCATCCTATAATTACTAGAAGTTGCCACTATGATATAGTGACAGTAATACAGTGTCCGTGGCCGAGTTGTTTAGGTCATTGACTTCAAACCACATGGTCACTCACCGCTGTGGGTTCGAATCCTGACAGGGACTTTGGATTCTTTATTGTGAGGAAGCTACCCAGCTAGCTTACAGAATGTTGGTTCTACTCAGGTGCCTGTTTGTGCCTGAAATAATCTTTGATATTTAATATAATTAACGTAATAACATACAAACATAATTGTTTCATACAGGTTTTTTAAATTATTTGTTTTCAAAATTCAAACAATTATTTTTGTAAACCACAAGCAGCATATATATAGCTTTATACACTTAAAGGAATGACAAGTGACTAAAAGTTAAATTCATCTCGTATTTTGTTTCGGCACTGACATTGTAATTCTGTGTTTCAAGAAGCAGACATTTGAATAGTAAAACATTTCAGTATTGGGCATGTAATGAATTGTTCATATTCTGAGTTGTTTTGCATGTCATTTTCCTTTTTTTTTTGTCGTTCAGAGTTAAGTGAAACGAACTGTAAAACATATCCTGTCAATTCACATCTCACTGATGATGTGTAGGTGGTTTAATATAATTATATGTAAAATTACTTTTCAAGGTGAACCTGTGTTCCTTATTTGTACTAAAACCTTTACCAATGCTTGATATCTTACTTGAATTTGTCCGTCTTAAACCTTTACCTTGCTTAATATCTTACTTGAATTTGTCCGTCTTTAAATCTGGGCAAATTTGAACAATTCATCATTTTTAGACAAATTTTTCCAAATATCTTACTCAGACTGAAAAGCAAACAGTGCAGACCATCATTAGAAGGAACTGACGTCCTGATGATTTTAGTCTTCACTGATTACATGGATGTCTGAATCAGTTGAAGTATTAAAGTAAAAAAATCTGGATATTGTGTGATCCCTTAGAAGCAATTAAATCACAGCAAAAAAAAAATTGAAAATTGCAGACCTGTTTTGATTGAGTCTGTACATGAGATTGAAGAATAATCAATAAACGCAATATCCCTCACATCCCCTATAGCTCTGACACGCATGCCTTTTTAGCTCGACTATTCGATAAGAATAAGTAGAGCTATTGCAGTCACCCGGCGCGGG
>NW_026866744.1:0-8565 GCF_026571515.1 Ruditapes philippinarum | reverse complement strand
GTTATGGTTCTTGTGCACTGCACTTCCTCTCAATGTGCTTGACCATTTTTTGATGTTGTATTGAATTCCAACTAGTAGTTTTCAAGTTACGCTCTGGACAAGAAAAAAGCAAAGAAAAGTAACAAAGGGCAATAGTAACAAAGGGCAATAACTCTGTAATTTCTTTAGACAGAGTTATAGTTCTTGCGCACTGCACTTCCTCTTATTGTGCTGGACCATTGTATGAAGTTGTTTTGAATTCCAACCAGTAGTTTTCAAGTAATGTACAAGACAATGAAAAGTAACAAAGGGCAATAACTCTGTAATTAGTAAAGACTGAGTTATGGTTCTTGTGCACTGCACTTCCTCTCAATGTGCTTGACCATTTTTTGATGTTGTATTGAATTCCAACTAGTAGTTTTCAAGTTACGCTCTGGACAAGAAAAAAGCAAAAGAAAAGTAACAAAGGGCAATAGTAACAAAGGGCAATAACTCTGTAATTTCTTTAGACAGAGTTATAGTTCTTGTGCACTGCACTTCCTCTTATTGTGCTTGACCATTGTATGAAGTTGTTTTGAATTCCAACCAGTAGTTTGCAAGTAATGTACAAGACAATGAAAAGTAACAAAGGGCAATAACTCTGTAATTAGTAAAGATGGAGTTATGGTTCTTGTGCACTGCACTTCCTCTCAATGTGCTTTACCATTGTATGAATTCCAACCATTAGTCTTACAGTTTTGCTTCGGACAAGGAAAATGCAACGGACTGCTGGACACGAGGGCCCTAGATCTCTAAGCTGACCCATCCAACTTATCTGAGCAATTACCTAGACGAGCATCCTGACCAAGTTTGGTGACAATTGAGTCAAAAATGTGACCACTAGAGTGATAACAAGGTTTTTCCATATTTGGGAGGTGTGACCTAGTTTTTGACCCCAGGTGACCCATATTCTAAATTAACCTAGAAATCATCAAAACAAACTGTCAGACCAATTTCCAGGATATTTGGATCAAAACAGTAGCCACTAGATGGTTAAGAAGATTTTTCAATTTTTAGCTCATAAGACCTAGTTCTTCTACCGATTTTCGTTCTTATGCAAGCAATTACCTAGACAAGCATCCTCACAAAGTTTGATGATGATTGAGGCAACAAGAGCCACCGCCGGGCGAGGGCAACGCTCGACTTTTTACTTTTTCTAAACGCAAACATAGAAAGGGTTTAACATATCTTAACGTTTTCTTTTTATAAATTTAGTTGGTCTGTCTTGTCACATTAGTTTTGTTTATATATTTTGTATATATATATATGAATAGAAGCATTAAGCAAATTTCTATAAATAGCAACATGACGCAATTTCATGACGCAATTTCTAAAAATAGCAACATGACGCAATTTCTAAAAATAGAAACAATGACGCAATTTCTAAAAATAGCAACAATGACGCAATTTCTACATCATTTCTAAAAATAGCAACAATGACGCAATTTCTAAAATAGAAACAATGACGCAATTTCTAAAAATAGAAACTATGACGCAATTTCTAAAAATAGAAAAATGACGCAATTTCTAAAAATAGAAACTATGACGCAATTTCAAAAAATAGCAACAATGACGCAATTTTTATAAATAGCAACAATGGCGCAATTTCTAAAAATAGAAACAATGACGCAATTTCTAAAAATAGCAACAATGTCGCAATTTCTAAAAATAGCAAAAATGACGCAATTTCTAAAAATAGCAACAATGACGCAATTTTTATAAATAGAAACAATGACGCAATTCCTAAAAATAGAAAAAATGGCGCAATTTCTAAAAATAGAAACAATGACGCAATTTCTAAAAATAATTTCTAGAAATAGAAAAATGACGCAATTTCTATAAATAGAAACAATGACGCAATTTCTATAAATAGAAACAATGACGCAATTCTTTAAATAGAAACAATGACCCAATTCTATAAATAGAAACAATGACGAAATTCTATAAATAGAAACAATGACGCAATTCTAGTTGTTGTTGTTGTTATATTTGTTGTAAATATATATAATTATATATACACACACACACACACACACACACACACACACACCAATAAATATATAAGTATGGTCATTTAATGCACAAATCTGAGAAAATTCAGTAATTTAACCTTCAAGGTCAAGGTCATTAAAGAGCCCAAGCAAATTTGGGTTTGATAAACAGCAAGGTCTGGTTCTTAAGAATGTTCTGTTATAATATGAAGTTGATCCCTTCAATAATAGCAAAGTTACAGTCAGTTACCGCCAAAACAATGAAAATTTCAATAATTTGACCTTCAAAGACAATGTCATTAATGAGTGAAGGTCAAGGTCTTTCGGGATATTTTTAACAGTTATCTTTGAAGATTATTATGTTCAAGTTTCAAGACAATCCATTCAAAAATAACAAAGTTACAGCCAATAAAAGCCAAAAAAATGAAAATTTCAATAATTTGACCTTCAAAGTCAAGGTCATTTATGAGTGAAGGTCAAGGTCTGGCTGGTTATTTTTAAGGGATATCCTTGAAGATTATTATCTTCAAGTTTGAAGACAATGCATTCAAAAATAACAAAGTTACAGCCAATAACAGCATGAACAAGCAAAAATTGGACTTTTAACCTTGAAGGTCAAGGTCATTTATGGATGAAGGTCAAGGTTAGTGTGGTCTACTGAAAGGTCTTGTCCCAAGGGTTGTTGTGGCCAAGTATGAAGACAATACACCAAGAAATAAAAAAGTTATGATCCAGGTACAAGTTTGCGGACGGGAACGGCAACGGCAACAATACTTCTACTTTTCTTTTCAAAAAAAAAAGTCGAGCTAAAAATGTGACCACTAGAGTGTTCACAAACATTAATGTGGACGGACAACTCACATTTAACAATCCTAAAAGCTCACCTTTAGCACGCTCAGGTGAGCTAATAAAAATTTACTTCAGCCATGTGAGTTATGCAAAGTAAAACATTGAAAAGAATATTTGCAAACTGTTAACTTAATTTGACTTACACTTGTTGACACACTATAATTCATTATCCTGTTTTCTCGAATAATCTTCGGGCTACAGCCTAAACTGCCAGCTTTACATAGCATTTCTTAAGATAGTGATTTTTTGCCCTTTACACAGAAAAATACCCCTTTTAGACATTATGAACAAAGAAGTCATCAAAATTATCTGAAAACTTTAGGAAGATTTTTCTATATTTGTGAACATCCTGACACCCACAATCACTACATGAACTTTGGTTTATACAGAATTTATTTTAAAATTATTTATTAAAATTTTGTTCGCATTTATCTATGGTTTCTTTGTATTCTTCCTTTTCATCCAGAATTTATTTCAGTTTGACTGTGTAGGAAGCTATAAGCTTATAGACTTAAAGATTGGATGTCAAATCTTTAAAATCAGTCTACAATGTACTGAGTGACATGATTTTACTTTATATATATATTTTATTTGCAGTATATGTTTAACATATTCATGGATATTTGGAAATTGTTTTAGAAGAATAACTTACTATATACATAATTTTGTAAAAATTCACTAAAGTGTTGTTACATCCTTAATTACAACATACAAGATCTTAAAATTGTCCAGATGTACAAAAGTAATACTATGTATGTTGTCATATATTTATAGTAAGGCATGATAAATTTTTCTGTCAATGTTTCATGAACAAACGACAAGGCCTAGAGCTTTGATATTTAATATGTAGATTCATCAAATGGTCTTCTACAAAGTTTGTTCAAATAATGCCCCTTGTTGGGCTCATAAGTTTTACATAAAGTTACAAGGGAAAATCTTAAAAGAATTTCATGTCAAAAACCACAAGCACTAAACCTTTAACATTTGGCATGTAACATGGACCTTTCCAGTTTTTCTAAGCGGAACATTTAGCCACACCTTTTCCATTCATTGCTAGATCAACTGCTCACAAACAGTATCGCAAACATAACCCTGTGTTCTTTTGTGCAAACCAGGTCAACCAGTGACTATGTATTATCTCAGTGAAGCAATTGGATAACAAGTTAGCCAATTTACAAAAGACTGTAAACACTGGAAAGTGGTCCTCTAGAGAGATTGTTAAAATTATGCTCCTAGGGTGAAAAGGGTGCCCATTTGGGGCCTCATCAGTTTTACATAGAGTTATAAGGAAAATCTTAAAAAATCTTCTTGTCAAATACCACAAGGCCTAAAACTTTGATATTTGATATGTCACATCATCTAGTAATCCTATGACAAGAACTGTCGGAGGACAGTAAGGCTCGACTATTCTAAAAGGTTGTCACAAGGGTGTTTTATTGAGTATAATAATGCTTTCCTATGAATACATAAAATTGACCGAAAAGGTACAAAGGCTTGTCATTAAAATGTTTTATCAAGTAAATCACTGCTTATTATTATGAATGCATTAAATTGTCCCTAAAAAGGCACAAACCCTTCAGTAGTTATGGAGATAACACCTTACAAGAAAAACTTTACCATGAATTTCTAAGTTGAAAAAGGGGAGAAAAAATCAGCCTAAATGCAAGATAGAATTATGGTTTTAAGTAATAGTGACCTTGACCTGTGACCTTGTGACCCAAAAATCAATAGCGTTCTTCTACCCATATGGACAACCATCTTATGAAGTTTGAATATTGTGGGCTAAATGGAACTTCAGTTATGTTCCTGAAAATGTTTTCAGTTTTAAGGTAATAATGACCTTGACCTTTGACCTTGTGTCACCAACATCAATAGGGGTCTTCCACCCAATATGGACAATCATCCTATGAAGTTTGAACACTGTGGGCCAAATGAAACTTAAGTTATGCTCCTGAAACTGTTTTCAGTTTAAAGGTGACAGTGACCTTGACCTTTGACCTTGTGACCCCAAAATCAATAGGGGTCTTCTACTCAATATGGACAATCATCCTATGAAGTTTGAATATTGTGGGCCAAACGGAACTTAAATTATGCTCCGGAAAATGTTTTCAGTTTTAAGGTAATAATGACCTTGTGTCACCAACATCAATAGGGGTCTTCTACCTAATATGGACAATCATCCTATGAAGTTTGAACACTGTGGGTCAAATGGAACTTAAGTTATGCTCCTGAAACTGTTTTCAGTTTAAATGTGATAGTGACCTTGACCTTTGACCTTGTGACCCCCCCCCCCCCCCAAAAAAAAATAGGGGTCTTCTACCCAATATGGACAATCATCCTATGAAGTTTGAACACTGTGGGCCAAATGGAACTTAAGTTATGCTCCTGAAACTGTTTTCAGTTTAAATGTGATAGTGACCTTGACCTTTGACCTTGTGACCCCAAAATCAATAGGGGTCTTCTACCCAATATGGACAATCATCCTATGAAGTTTGAATATTGTGGGCCAAACGGAACTTAAGTTATGCTCCGGCAACCAATTTGCTAACAGACAGACAGACGGACGGACGGACAGACAGACGGACGCCAGGGGTAATAACATAATATGCCCGAAATGTTTTCAGGAATATAAAAAGAGGAGATAAATCAGCCTAAATACATGACACAGATATGAGTGCTGTTCAGTGATCATTATTTATGACCACATGAAGTTTCAAGTTTTTTATCTTTAATAGTTCCAGAAGTATGCAAAACTTGCATGTTAAACTTTACCAAGAAAAGGAGATTTGGAGCATAATTCTGTCAAAATATATGGCAGAGTAATGAATCTTGAGATGTGATCCTAAGTACATGTGTAAAGTTTCAAGTAAATATCAGTGAATACCTTTAACGTTTAACCAAAATTTCTAAGTTTCAAAGGGGCAAATAATTCTGCAAATATTGCAGGCAGAGTTATGCAACTTTGCAAACTAATGTACATTGTTACTATAAACAAGAGCCATCACCGGGCAGGGGCAACGCTTGACGTTTTACTTTTTCTAATGCAGGCGTCATACTGTCCCGAAATTGACACAAGATGGGCATACGAATATGAATTTTGTGCGAAGATAGCCCCGAAAATGGTCGACAGTCTCTCAACAGCCGAAACAAGTACGATTCCTACAGAAGGTCACGCGATCGCATCCGAGTCACACACCATCCCTACCAAAGGTCACATGACCGCATCCGATACACACATGAAGTCACCTCAAAGATGCAATTTTGTACCAAGTAGTTTACCAGCAGGACACTCGAATGTCACAGGATAGGTACATGACGTCGTATTTTGAGTATGATGCCTTCATACGTGGTTACGAAGGTGTCAAGTGACCTTCACCTCCAGTTGGTATGCAACCCACGACCATTTTTTACCGCGGCAAATTTCAGTTTGCAGATAGGATAGTATCGGGAGCTGATTAAACTACGTTTAAACTTTATTTTGGCTCTTCATATTACTATCAAAAACAATTCTATTCACACAAAAACCTATGATTAAAGTGATGACTTTGACTATGGTATAGTAAACTATCCACATTTAGATGGAGACGTACCGCATGCAACACCTGACGGGGTATATGTATCTCAGTAAATTAGATTCGCTAGAGCTTTTAGCAACGTGAAGGATTTTAACAAGCTCAATATTTTCATTACTAGCAAGCTAATCAAACAGGGCTACCGCTATTATAAATAACGTAAATATTTTATAAAATTTTACAATCGTAACTTTGATTTAATCTCAAAATTCAGTAGTGATTCAAAAATGATTTTAATGGAGATGTCATTGAAATTTTTCTGTGGCCTTTACTAAAATTATTAAACGTTTAATCAAAAGAGGTTTTGACCCTATAGGTTTTAAGATATACCGCAAGCTTAGTGTTCAACAGAAACTGTTGGTCTTTTCCTCTTTTGATTTCATCTGACGGACCAACTATACCGCATGCTAAGTGTTCAATCCTTTCCTCTTTGTATTACATCTGACGGACCAAGAACCAGAATTTTCAACATAGGCAGAAAAGAAAAAGACAATGCAATCCATAATCTCAAGACTGCAATCTACCCATATTTCAAGTTTCATAAAAATATTTCCAGTACTTTTTGCTTTATCACTGGATCCAGTTTATGTGTAAAATTTGCCATATTTTCAGTCTATTTGTTGCCATAGCCACCAGAATTTATAACATAGGAAGAAAAGAAAAATATGTGCATAATCTCCATACTGCCATCTATCCATATATCAAGTTTCATAAAAATATTTTCAGTACTTTTTGTTTTATCGCTGGATCCAGTTTTGTGGACGGACGGACTGGCAGACGGACGTTCTAACAGGAGAGTAATAATGTGGCTACTCTATTGTTCTCTCTATTGTTCTCTTTAGCCACACAAAAGAAAATAGCCACATAAAAGCATTATGGAATGAATCACAGACATCAAAGAGAAAGAACAGTTACCTATTGTCCCTCTAACCACATAATTACTGTCCTGTGAGTGCAGACAGACAGACAGACAGATGGACGGAGGGTAAACCTAAAGTCCCCTCCGGTAAACCGGTAGGGGACTTATAAGCTTTCAGGACTACAGAACTGTCTCATGTCTATCTTCCATTTAAATGTCAAACTCCTCCCTTTTGTTGCAATTCTTCCCCAAAATCATGATATTTGTAGAATTGTTAGAGAAAAATCATTAAAATATTTTCATTTTAATATTTTCCCTTGTGCCGAACTGACCATGTGAGTGGCTCAAACATTACCTTTCCACCTGAATTGTAAATTATGTACAAAGTTTTTCTACATGTACTGGTTGGAGACCACCAAAACCGAACAACGACCAAACCCGGACGGCCCCGAAAATATCTTTTTTATTTGTTCAGTGGTTGTTGATCAATCAGTTGCTTTTATATCAACAAGAGGGCCATGATGGCCCTAAAGTCGCTCACGTGTATATAGGCCCCCGGAGCAGGGCTAATTTTAAACCCCAGGGCTTTTATTTGAACAAGCTTGGTAGACACCCATTACAAGATGTTTCATGCTAAACATCTACGGTCTAGCTTGTTGGGTTTTTTAAAACAAGATTTTTTTCAAGTTTTTTTTCTTTACACATATAGTTAAAAACAATGACACACCTGGGGCAGGGCCAGTTTTGAGCCCAGGGCTTTTTTTTTAACAATCTTTGTAGACACTTACTAGACACTGTTTCATGCTTAATATCTGAACTCTAGCTATTTTTGTTTTTTCAAAGAAGATTTTTAAGTTTTTGCTATACACATATAAGGAAAATCAATGTCCCCTGGGACGGGGCCAATTTTGACCCCAGGGCTTTTATTTGAACAAACTTTGTAGACACTCAATAGAAGATGCTTCGTGCTTAATATCTAAACTCTAGCTATTTGAGTTTTTTCAAAGAATATTTTTAAGTTTTTGCCATACACATAAAAATTATAAGGAAAATGAATGACCCCCGGGGCGGGGCCAATTTTGATCCCAGGGCTCTTATTTGAACGAACTTGGAAAACATCCATTAGAACATGTTTCATGCTAAATATCTTAGCTCTAGCTCTTTGCATTCTTTAAAAGATTTTTTTTAAGTTTTTACTATATGCATATAGGGAAAATCAATGACCCCCTGGGGCGGGGCCAATTTTGACCCCAGGGCTTTTATTTGAAAAGGGAAC
>NW_026866743.1:0-108644 GCF_026571515.1 Ruditapes philippinarum | reverse complement strand
ATTTTCAATAAATTGACTAAAATCTAGAGGAACAATCCAATAATTCCCCTTGAGTAACATATGCATTTAAATCAGCGGAACTTTAAATTCGCTCCTCATTTCCTAACAAATAAGTAAAGTTTTTATTTCCTACCATTTGGGGGACGTTACAGTATGCTTTCCAAGTCCAGTAATTTTTACTACATGTCTTGTCTGAATTTTGTAAATTAAATGAAATTTTGCCCCCAAATTTTAAAATTTATTGAACCCGAAAATTTATCATGATCCACATGTCGAAAAAGATATGTTTTGGGTAAATTGAAATGAAATTAAATCGTTAAAACAATAAAAAAGAATTTTACCTTTTCTTTAAAAATTTTTATAACATACCAGACATTTTTAAATTTTTTACCTCCCCCCTTTAAATTCTTCATTTGGGGCACTTTCCTTTTTCGTCTTTTAAAAAAATAGGATTTGTTTTTTTTAATTGGTTGTTTTTTTATTCGCATTGTTTTAAAAGTTTAAAGGGGTTTTTATAAAAAAGGAAAATCTTTGCATACTTAGTTTCAAGTATTACTCACTTTGTTCATTGGTGATTTTCCAGCTGCAAAACTAAAAGAGACCATCGTAATTTTAAAGTTATATTGAATGTAAATAAGGAAAACCACCTAAAGTTAATCCATATCAAGATTTTAAATTTTAAAAATATTTTATAGAAAAGATGAAAATAATTTAACAACAGATGATTTGTTTTAAAAGAAATACTCTTTAATTTAAGTTTTTTAGGGTTCGGTCCCCCTTTTTTTTCCCTGAAGCCCAATTAATGAAAGAAGTTTCCCCTAAACTTTTGTTAAAAACTATCTAAGGCATTCTCCGAATAAATACATTATTATAAAAAATTCATGACTTCTTTTTTTAAGGTTGCATGTTTAGTTTTTTGTTTAGTATTTTTTATTAGTGACGGTTTTGACATCAAGTTTTTTAAATATTTTTTTACCGGCACTGAATTCACTGTGCCTTGAGAGCTTTACTCCCCCTCAACTGCAAAATTTATATTTCTATCTTTCAGAAATAAACCTTTAAATTTAAAACCCCCCTTTTAAAACTTTTTATTCCCTTTTAACTGGATAAGATTAAAATAAAAATTCAACTTTGAACTTGATTTCTAAAAAAAAAAAATGGTGGATAATACCATACAAAATTAAATTGAGTGTAGGGTAACTTTTAAATTAATTGTAATTTACCATAATTTGTTTTCAGTTTCTTTTTTCTACTTTGCATGAATAATTGTTTTATGGTACTAAAATTTCCCGTAATTTCATTGGGAAAATTTAAATGAAATTTAAAACTTCTAGTTAAAAAGGAGGAGGGGGTCTATGTTAAGACATTTTAGTATTTAATTAAGGTTTCCCCTCTTTAAATTTTACCCAATCACTATCGGAAAGATAATTTTGGGAAAATAAATAAAAATGTTTTATTCCCCTTAATTTTACAGTAAAATTTTGAACAATTTTTTACTTTAAAAAAAGTTCAGAATTGTCTTTGTGGGAAATTTCTTTGTTTAAGTTAAAAAGCTATACATCTGATTCAAAAGTGGTTTTCAAAAACTTTAAAAAGAATATTTCCAAAAAAAAGTTTGTTTTTTAGATTTTCAAATAAAGGGGACGTGAAAAAAATAAATAAAAACCGTCATAAATAAACAGCATAAAATTTGCTGGGAAAATTTTTATTTATTAAATACACATTAACCTGTGTTAAATAACAATGTTTTTTTTTCACGTAGACTTATTAAAAAAATTTAAACATATGATGTTTTGCTAAAAAACTTAATATATTTCAGTTAAAAGGATTAGATAAATTTTCAACTACCTATTATATATAGAGATTAGGAAATGAAACGTATTTAAGTTGGAAAAGAGTTTATAGAAATGATAAAAGAAACAATGTCCATAAACCTCACTCAAATAACTAATGAAGTTATCAAAAATAACATTATTTTGTTTTAACCTCATATTAACATTTTAATGATATGCAGTGTTTTTGGTGTGATAAGGTCTCTATTTTTACTAGTGTGTTGAAATTGTTTATTTCGAGGAAGCCAGGATCGTAAAATACAGAAATGTTTGTTCATAGCAACATGATCTTTTAAGATGTACCCTCTTATGTTTAACAGACAGCTATTGAATATGTTGATGTAATTATTTACTATGATCCTAATTATAGTATAAAAGTCCTTTATTTGACTTTGTTAACAGTTTCTTTTTATTCACTTAAGCTCAATTATTAACACATAGTGCTTTAAGTCTTCGTTCATTTTTGATGGAAAACTGCAACGAATATTTCAAATTTATGAATATATACAATATTCGCAGATTGTATATTTTGATGTCAAGTAAAGTGGAATTGACAGAAAGAATTAAAGACTCATACGCAAAATCTCACTATTTTTTAATTATGTATTCCCATGTTCAGTAAACTAAAATTCATTTGCGTAAAATTATCTACTGCTATTTTAAAGAGCTTGATTATTCTTTGTCACGATCGTATTTCAAATGTGAAGATGAAAGCTTGTTAGTAATGGTATGGGGCTGGTATATACTAATGTTACAGAACAGAACATGATCTTGTCATCTCCCAATACGAGCTCTGTTCACGTCTACTAGATTATTCTATACTGTCAGACCAATAATTGATCATGGGAACAGGTAATTCGATCACCTTCTTACATGAATAAGTCGTAGAGGGTTAGGCCAAAAACAAATGACTTTATTTGTTGATTTACAGTCAAGAGTCTCATTTTCTTAATTATTGACATAACAATCGTGGGTTTTGAAAACGTACGTGGCGGTTTTAAAAGTTATTTATTAGTTTTAAATATTTCTTTAATGGTAATTCCATGACTGGCGAACACGAATATATCTTGCTCTCTCCCCAGTTTCAAATGATATGAAATATGCGTTTTGTTATTCACAAAATGTACGAGTTTTTTGCAAATAAAAGTTAAAGAAGCACTTTCGAATTAACAAAACAACGCTTATAATAAAAGATGATTTACCAGCCAATGTTTTTATCAAATCGTTTTGCTTTTTTTTCCACTGTTTATAAGTGTAACTTCTTTCCACATCGAACGTTGTTTTCTTCACTTTTATAACTATGACTACAATTTAGAAAGGTGTAGTAATTCTAACGTGCGCTCATAGCTTTGGTTACGTTTTCCCTAAGCTCAAATTGTAAAATGCATTTGATGTGAATGCATAGAGAGAAACGAAATATGAACAGTGATCAATAAAAGTTGTCTTGAAGTTATTTCTTATATTCTATTGTAATTTATTAGTCTTCTGGGAAGTTTAAAAGAGAAGTTACTTCTAGATTGTCTCTCTCTCATCAAAGGTTATTTGAAAAGTGAATTATAAATAAGCGCCTAATTAAGCCTAATTTCAAGCGACGCGGCAAGAGTGATAAACATGTTTCACGCAGATAGTCAATAATAAAGAATATAAGAAGAGGTGACAGTGAAAAAGAAACATGATGATTTATCAACTGATTTAATAACACAATTTTCCATAAAGATATGTAACAAAATCTGAGATTATTTTTGTCAAACATCAATTATATATGTATAACAACGCAGACTTCTTTTTAAATTATAACAAAAACACTCGCCAAATATATCGGTTAGTTGAAAATAGTTATTCAAATTGTTGCCATACAAATAAAGTGGTTATGATAATTTATAAGTAATAACGCGGTGTATATAAATATAAAGTGTGTTAAAACGTCAACTTAATGTTTTAATCGTGTGTATACACCTTACTTTCAATATATACAAAAAATGTACTGCACATTTTTACAAATTGACTTGTTATTATATATAGCTTTTAATATGTTTTTATATAAAATTCTAAAATGTGATTCTAAATTGAATTTAACCGTGTCTTTCCTGTTAGTTTGTTAAGCTTTCTATTTACGGTCAATTGGCGTTGTTTCCGGAAAACATTAGCCATAAAACTTGACCGTGCAGCGAGACACATTAAGAACTAGGTAACTGAATCTACTAAATGCGCTGGTCATATATCTGTTTTATTCGTCCATACGTCAACATTTCAAGGTATAGTGTACGCTTTCATTGATGCAGTTTTCTGATTATCTTTTGCACTCTCGTACAGCTTTATTTAAATACTTTTAAATTGATGCAAATAAAGTTCATGCCACAATTTCCAGTATCCGTTTCTGACACATCAATATATCTATAAAATACAATTTTAATATAACACTAATTTAAAAATGATACTGCTTCTTAGGAAACAGTTAATAAGTAACTGTTTTTGAATTTTAAATAATAGTATTATATGTTGTACTGAATGAAAGGCATCTACATGTGTATAGTAAAGAAATTGTTTCTCTAGGAGAAAAAAAAGCACAACTGTACAATATATGCATTTAGGATAACTATGAAAATCGTTTGTGCCCCAAGAATGTTTCCAATTAAACATTCTGTAGTTTTAGTCACAACGTTCTTCAGAAGATTATTAAAACTATATTTTTGATCCAAAAAGTAATGAGATTATTTTATTAAAAGAGTCATTCTTCAAGGCAATATTCAAATCTTCTTATTTTTTTCATATTTCTAAAATAAGGAGAATATAATATTTACACTTTCACATTCTAAGTTAATTAAGGCATTTTTGTGCTTAGACTCAACAAAAAATAAGTTTCAACAAGACAGAAAATATATAATACAATCATATGCTGACGATATTTGCTTGCAACTTACTGCCAGATTCCGCAACCAAAACAGCTAATTAGTTAGGAGATAGTAGTAAAATTACCTTACATGTCAAAACTTGGTTATCTTGCGACAAAACATGCTGGTTATATTTATAGCGACGGCCAGTCTTGTTTTTAATTAACTTTGAGAAAACGATGGATCAAGTGTGAACTAAGCAGCTTTGTCAGAAATCAGATTATAACAGTGTCATACCAGATCTGATGCTGATCTACGCAGCAAGAATTAACAGTTATAGAGAAACAAAACGAGTACAATATGTGTCTCCGAAAACTATTTGTGCTGATAATTTTTTTTAAGATATATATCAACAAAATTTTAGTTAAACTGATAAATATTTGAAATATTGAAAAATAATCTGTATTTGAACTAAATTTGAAATATACTTCATTTCAGTTAAACTGATAAAAAATCTGAAATATTTGAAAAAAATCTGTATTTGAACTAAATTTGAAATATACTTCATTTTGATATTTAAAAAATGAAACATATGAGGGATTGGAACCAAAAAAGCAACAAAGAAAGTATAGAATTCCATATCATTCTACCTATAAGTATTTGTCCGGAAGATGGATATTGAGAAAAGAAAAATAATTCACTAAATGGTAATTATTGCTTATATCGTAGAACGTCTGCAACCATATTCATGGAGACTCCCACCTCAAAGAACTGTCTCTTAGTCCTAAATGGACAAAAACAATATCTAAACCTCGTGAAAAAATGAATTAGTAGTGGTGGATGACATTAAAAGTTCGTGATTGCCCCAAAAAAAAAGAAATAAAGAAAAGCACAGGGCGTCGAGTACATATAACATTTGTATGCGCGACCAACTTTATAAAGATGTGACCCGGTATAGGAATCTCCTGCATGCATATTTTTTGTCTTTGTTTCCTACCTAAAAATATATAACATTTAGAAAATTAATTTATAATCTTTTGCAAAAAAATGTTATGTGACTAGCCCTTGCTGAAAATCATTTGTTCGCGGTAATACTAAAATTTTCAATTTCGGTCGTTTACGCCTGGAAACAATGTTTGGTCGTTATACGCAAGTAAAACATGCTTTTAAAAAGACAAACCGGTACAGGATGACACGTGAAAGAGGTCAAACCACACCGCACACAATAACAAAACAGAAGCACTATTGGTCGAGACAGAGACTTGTGCTATAAAGTATAAGAAAAAGAATAACGCAGAACGTAGAGTAATCAGAGTACATTGTTGCTTATTGAATAACTATATATTAGAGAATTATCCAGATATCTTGCAGAAGTCGGATGGTTCTATTTATGGAATTTACGGAGGGATTAAGTCAAAATTTCTCGCTAACCAATAAATAAAATTTACGATGCAACTTAAAATTCCAATTAAAGCATGAATCAATTCACTTACGTCGACAGGTAATTTATCTTTGTAAGTTTTATTTAACATCCAAGATATGAGATATACATACCCTCTAATCGAAGTTTTTATTTCTAAGATACTAATATAAAAAATATTAATGTAAATTGCCTGTACAGCAGCAAAGGTTATATGGCTTCAAAAAAGCCGTCGCCGACCATAAAAGTACGGATTTTATCTTTATATTTTACCGTTTTAGGTGTGATGTCTTTTGTTTTTTGTTTTATCTAGAATGGCAAATTTACAACGTTTCAAATGTGTATAAAAGACGTTTGGGATCTTCAATGTCTATCAACTCACTACATTTACAGTTGGTGTTAAGTTGATGGGATTTATTTAGATTTCAAGAAAAGCAAAATATTCTCCGTTCATTTATTGAATTAGTTGTCTTGAATGTCTTAAAATGTGAGAACGTTCTCTTCTTCTCTTGAACAAAACTTTCCATTATAAAACTGGCTTGGGGTTAATAAGAGATTCCTAATGCATTGTAACTAGCCTTCAAATTTTATTTTGTTTGCATGTAATGGGAAAATATGCAATTTTTGTTCCGAGACATATTTGAATTTTTATGACAAATTGTTTAAAAAAGAATCTTCAGCTATTATGATGTATAAAGACACAATTACACATGCTTTGCCAACAGTTCTCTTTCGGGTTTAATAAGATTAAAATAAATGATGGAATGCGAAAGTGAAACAATCAATTCGAGCTGTTAAAAATAGAAGAAAGGATGAAAAAGATGAAAAGCGTTAATAACTACCATGCATATAATCACATCTACTAATTACTGCATATCTGTCTAAGTAAAGAAGGGGCGTCAGTTAAGTCAATTATTATTTGTAAAGGAACGAAAACTTATAATTTGTAATTTTATTTGACACTCGGATATCTGGAAAACCTAATTACGACCACGTAAACATCACAAGCTTTTTTTTTATGTCTTTTTCACCTGGACGGCAATAAAATCCTCCATGTGAAATATATATTTGCCTAGATTTTAGTGCTAGTTTTATTGTCGTAAATATTGTATTGCTCACCATATAGTGTACAGCATGAACTATTTCCGCGGTGAATACACATATTTGTCTATCATAATGCACAGTATAGTTGATGTAAATATGGTGTTCGTACACTGCATTTATGGGATTGGAGACGTCTGTTTTACTTTAAAAGGTCATTTTCTTTCTGGAATTTTGACATAATCTAGCAACACGTACCAAAGACATAAAAAGTAGGACGGTAAAACTGTTTTCATCATTTTTTATATACATGTGTACTTTTACATGTATTTTTATTTGTGCGAATTAAAAATTTTCTTCTTTACCTTTGTAAAGATGAACTTGATCAAAGGTCTTTCAGTAAAGTGGTACGATTCTCTACGATTTGAGATTGTTTGATTAAATATAAAATAGAAAAAAGACATGTGAATTATTAACTATCAGACTTTAATACTTGATAATGTTTGATAACAATACCATTTTATTCTCATTACATTAATGCCAATACTTGTTTAGGGTTGTAAATATTGCGAATGATATGATGGGAACTGAATATCCTATAAATTATAATCGTCTAATTTTTTGCAGATGAATTAATGTGCTTTGATAACTGCGAGTATTAAATGTTTTATTTTTTATGAGTGTGGCTTAATATTCGTTACTAATCATTGCTTACATAAATGGTATGTTTGTTTAATGCCAAACTTAATATGCTAACTGAAATAAATGCACTTGCCAATACGACTAAGACCGTCTTTGTAAGGTGCAATCTCTATTACTTGAGTAAAATAACATTTCTGGATCTGACATTCCCATCCAAATCTTTTTTAATCTGAGTTAAGCAAAGTCCAGATGGAAATCATCATTTTTTTTTTAGTTTCCGTAGTAAGAGAATAAGCTAGAAATTAACAATCGATCTACGAGTGTTTTCTTCTTGTATACGTGTATCAACACAACTTGATTAAACAATTTACATGTTCTCTTCTGTCAGAGTTTGTTTATTTCTTATTTGCCTTTTTGCGACATGCTTGTGTTATATAATTACTTGGTATTTTTTTTATTTCATTCAATAGAAATTATCTATGTGTATTCTTTACGCTTTGTAAAAACTCACTTGCTGTCTAGGGCATTTTTTAAAGAATAAAATGTTTTAGCTTGTGTAAATTTAGAAGTATCCACAAACAATCCATTAATAGTTACAAACATTATTTAGTAAAAAGACATGTGACATTTATCACGAAACTAGTTCTTCTTGATATTAATTTGAAATAACTTTAGTTTAACAACACTTGAATAAACTGAAACTTTACTTTTACAGACTGTTGTCTGATGACTTTTATAAATGCTATTATAATCAGATAATTGTAATATTCAAGTTCCGTAAAACTCACTGTTTTACTACAAACAAACATCTATTTCTATGATCAAAAAATGTAATGTAACGAAGTGAAACAATATCTTCCTAAACATGCATCTTGTCTAGCTAAAATTATTGCCAGAAAATAACGGATAGCGGATCAATGCTCTCATTCATCTTTTTGACTGATCGTGTACGATATAAGTAAATTATTTATCCCCTTACCAACTTCATATATCTTTTGTAGCATTTTCTACCCTTTATTTCTTTATTTTCATTTTCTTCACCATTCGTTGTTGTTATCTGTTGTTTTTTTTGATAAATGCATATAATATTAATATTTGAGATATATTATTAGGGCAAAAAAGTAGAATGATACAGCACCGCTAATTATTCCTTATTATTTCTAAATAAATGCAGTGTATGCAAATTGCCACGTTTCACATATAAAGTTTATTATGATGTAAAATTCTAATATGTGTGTATCTATTTAAACAAATTGAATAGGAACTAAAACATGTTTCCTCGACAGGAAAGAAGCAATAGAGCAACACAATTTACTGCAATGTAGTTGATTGGACAAATGAGCCGGTATATTTGACATGATCTCCTCTAATTGGCAAAAACAAAGACAAAAACTTAAAGAGGATATCCTTGCATATTAGGTCATTAGTTTTGTACATTAGATAAATATATCTTTATCACAACAGCTGAGAGTCAAGTCACGATTTTGTCACTGAAGTTAGACAATGTTCAAATCCACTTCATTATGTGTACAAACATTTTGTCACGTACTGATAAAAACTGTCTATTGTGTACAGTTAGTTGTTAAGTCGCAGGGGCAGTTACAAAACCATTTTATTAGAACCCATGAATTGTTTGTTTGAGAAAGTCTAAATGAAAAAAGAATTTTGATAAAAATGTGATTGATAATTATTTGAAAAAAGTTTTGTTTGCTCTCTAACAGTAACGTGTCATTTGGAATTATACATTAAGTTAAAATGTGGCCTTAAATCATTGTAAATTGATGTGTGATTAAAAGCAATATATTTCAATATGGTATTATCCAGGCGAGGTCTTTAAAGAATATTTGGTACAACGTTTGTTTGTGTGGAGCGGTTTAGTTCTCGCATTCGTTTTTGTACAACTTACAATTCACTATGTCATTACATGCTACTAAAACAACTTATCGTGTAGCAGATACTTTATCATCAGGGCAATTTATCAATCTCTGTTGCTCTGCAGAATGTTGGTTATGCCAAGTCATTTCGGCTTGGCAAATGAATATAATTTCTGATATTTTTAATTGAATTTTGAAAGCATTTTTCAAGAACATTTAGAAAGCCTATTAACAATGTGTTTGTTTTATCACAGACGTGTTGATAAGTTGGAAAGCTTATATGGCATCACCTCCGAGTCAGATATTTTAGAGATATTATCGGTTTGGCCTTTGATGGAAATCTTATTGTCAATCGAAAATTTAATTGTTTTGTTCAGGTTTGGTCCTATAAAACCACTGGAAGGTAAAACTGAGCGAAGAAAACTTATTAGTTTGTAAGTATGCATAGATCATTTTTTACGACGCCATGTATCCAGCGGATAGATTTCTAATTAAAAATATTGTATTTTCTTGCAATGGGGTGTGTTTTGTGACACATGCTTAGAGATGAATTTCTTAAATGTTATATGACTATGCTATTTTAAACAGTCTTCATTCGAAAAGCGAGGCTACAGACAAAAGTATGCAACACACATTGTACTACAGATTGATCATGAAATGAAATAAATATAGTCCAACATTTAGTATATATATATATACATATTTATTCTCAGCTTAATAAATGCTCCAATTCTGAATCAGTGCGATAAAATATTCTCATTATCGTCCCATATCAATTACTTGATTAATAGCATCTTTTTCGCAATAAAACATTTATACTGGTATAAACTGTCTACATACTTGGTATCATTGGCTCAAGGATACACGATGGACATATATTCAAAATGAAAGTTAACTTTATTTTAGACAAGTACTTAACGTAAAGCAATCAATAATTTTAAAAGAGACTTCATAATAACTTATCACCTCTTATTCATTAAGTTATTTCTTACAATTATCTATGTATGAATGTCAAATTTAAAAAGCAGACATAGTTTTTTATCAGAGCTAACGCGTGAGACAATGAGCTTTATTTCAATAATTTATTAATGAACGGCACGATTCTGTTTCTTTCGGTAAAACAAAGCTGTATGTGTCAATATTTGCATTTAAGTAAATGCATATGTATAATAATACATAATAATTGTCAGAATTCTTCCGTTTAAGAACAAAATAAAGATCCTGAAAGTGATAATGTGTCTCAGTAAGAGACGAAATTTCCAACTCCGTACTGCTAAGAGGCAACAACTATTCAATTATATTTTTGTTCAATTTTTTATTAAACTATAAGCAACTTTGCACAAAGACTTTAAGGTTTGAACAAGACAGAAATATTATTTTTATGTAAAGCGAGAATTGCTTACTAGTTACTGCTCAATCGGTTACCCGAAACAGCGTATTAGTTGAACGTAGCAAAATGCCCTCACATTTAAACCTTACACATTTCTAACACATTATAACGACGTGAATCTGTTTGTATTAACTTCGAGAAAACGACGAATCAAAGGTGAGATAAGCAGCATGTCCGAAAGAAATCAGATAATCACCAGATCTTAAGATGATTCATATTGTGTATACTTGACACAACACGAGTTTCATATTTGTTTCTGAAACACAAATACTTTGCCGATAATTAAAACAAAGAGCAATAACGTGAACCATTCTTTTAGTTAAACCCGTTCTGTAAAATGGACCTTTTTTTAGTTTAACTCGTTTTGTAAATTAAATTTTGCAATTTTAAACGTTCTCTTGTGAATACCTGATTTCTTTTTCAATGGATTTTATGAATGAGAAAAGGAGAAATGGAAACAAGTGTAATCTTAAAAATGTGTAAAAAAACAACACAACATATTATCACTGGTTTTTATGTTCCAACATGATCCACACATATTTTAAGCTATTGAGACATCTTACAAGTCTGTTGACTTTATTTAAAACACCTAGTGTAGGACAGCCTAAGTTTACGGTAGACAGCCGGTAACATAAATTTACAGTTGCGAAATGAGTTAAAAATCCAAAATAAATTTTCTGAATATATAAACTATTGTCGTATGGCATATCTTTCACAATAAAGAAATGCATCTTTCGTACATAAAAGAAAACAAAATTGTAAGATCACAAAAAACAAAGGCATAAGACTTCAAAAAAGACTTATTAAGTGATGAGAATTGAGTACCGCTCATGCTGGTGCTAGGTGGCGTGAGGGATGTTGCACGTATTCATTATTCCTCATGTACAGACTCAATCAAACCGAGTCTGCAATACTCCTGTAATTTTCTTGTGATAAATGCTTCCGAGGGATCATTTTGTTTCCAGATTTTTATAGATATTTGTATTCGAGCGACTATTTTTCTTCGTCTATGCATAGAACATAAACATCAATAAAAGTGATATATATTTCTGGAAGCATACACTTCTGTCAATCTTATCAACTAATTTTTCCAATTATTAATAATAATTGAGTATAAGACAATTTAAGAGTCTCTTGTATATTCATTGTACTGAAATAGTCAAGGGATGCCCTACCCACAATGTTTTTTAGCAATGAATCATCATTATTGTCAGCGTAGTCATCCTCCTGGTCCTACTCACCATCATCTTTATTGTTATTTTTCTACAGTACTCTTAGATCTTTTTTCATATGTTTGACAAATTGTTTAAATGCAGTGTTATTTGAGCATACTATTCTAGTTTACAAAATCAATAATTTTACAAAGACAGTTAACCTATACAGCTGAAAAGTTTTAATGCCTTAAAATAGCTAAAGCTTCACCGTCTTTCAACTTTTAAAGTAAGTGTAAATTTGATGGGAATTATTTAGATTAAAAGAAAAAAAACTCAAATATTATTCGTTCATTTATTGAATTATCGTTGTTTAGAATGTCTTGCAAAATGCGCGAACGTTATAAAATTACATTATAAAACTAGCTTTGGGATAAATAATATGTCTTTCCTACACTTCAACTATCCCTTATGTTTTATTTTCTTAGCATGTGATGAGAAAATATGCTACTTTGTTCGGAGACATTTTAAAATTTTGATGACAAAATATAAAAAAAAAATCAGGAATTTTAGATGTATAAAGACATCATTAAATATTTTTTGTTATCATTTTAAGCTCAATGTTTATTTCGAGTTTAATTAGATAAAAATAAATGGGACTCATAAGTGAACAAACCATCAGAAAGAAACGATGAAAAGCGTAGCTGTTAACCTTGCTGATCCCCTTGCAGTTTACACAACTAAATATACTCATCACTAATACCTGTCTGAACAAATAATGTTGACAGTATAGTCCAATCTTACTGAAAGGAACGAAAACTTGTTATTATATTTGACACTCGGATAACTGGAAAATAACGATTCCTTTACAAAACATCATGAGCGCAGTATATGTCCTAGACTCCTAGTGGAAAGGCAATAAAATCCCTCTATATAGAAATCTATATTTGCCTGGATTCCTTTCTCTGTGAATGCCCTTTAAACCTTATAAATTAAGTGACTGATAACAAACATTTGCTACCGGGTAAGAAATATGTTTAAAGGTCGGTGGGAATAGTGTCATAATGCCAACTTCATTTTTATACAAACCAGTTTATTGCAAAATGACATATTTGATATGCTCCTCCAGTGCAAAGCACATTTCAATACATTTCGGTATAATCTTCCTCTCATATCAGGAATTGATCGGGAATTAGAGTTAGTAGTAATAATAATTATATATGTAATGTTATGAGACTTGATCATCATATTAAACATTAAGTACATTATTTCAGATTACTTAATATTCATTGATAAACTATTCAATTGTTTAAATAATGTTAGTTAACGTGGCTTCAGGGCCATTTGACTGTGGTAACTAAAACGGGTTACTGTTTCTGTTTTTCAATACTGAATAACTATGTCTAATTTCACTAAATAAACTTATCAAAGTCAATTCACTTGGCGATACTACCGAGGTCGTCATTGCAGCGTGCACTGACTATTACTTGTGTAAAATAACATTACTAGATCTGTCATTCCCATACAAATCTTTTAAATCTAAGTTAAGCATTGTCTAGATGAAAATCATCAACTTTCTTCTTACTTCCTTAATGTGTGAATTAGCTATGGAACCAAACGTAGAAATTGATTATCGATCTATTAGTGTTTTTCTGCCTCTCAACAAGAACTAAATATAACAATTTACACACTCTCTTCTGCCAAAGTCTGTAGACTTCCTTATGCTGTGCTTTTTGCTGATATGTTCCTTTCTCTTACTATTTTGCTGTCTTTTTGTATTAAAACAAATGCTTCATTTGAGATATGGAACATCAAATATCCTCTATTTTCTTAAATCAAGAGAGAAATTTCAATATAAATTATTTATGTGAATTCTGTACCCCTAGTAGAATTATTTGTTTATAGAATTCACAATTCCAGCACAAACGGACAGTTTTGTCTGACGATGTTAAAGGACTAATGCAACTGTTTTCGTGCTCTCATATCTACGGAAACACAAAGAGACTTTGAAGCCCGGACTTACAGGGTGAGGGAATAAATAAGTCCGAATTCTTATCAAATGTTAACGATAAAAATGTAAAATGTAAGTTATCTAATATTAATTCCCTTATCAACGTCTATACCTTTTGAAATGTTTATTGTTTATTTTCTTATTTCTATATTGTCTTATTCTTTTAATTTTGTTTAGTTTATACTTATTCTTTTAATGATCATAGCAGTTACTTTATATATTTGATGAATTGATTAATTTGTCCCTGTTGCCGTTTTTGCTGTTGTTGGTGTTGATTATGATGATAATGGTATTGATGATGATGTTGATTTAGACAATTAGAATTGTATTTCATGGTACAAGTCTTAATAGTTTTAATCTGACTAAATAAGTGTTTTGTTTGCATAACAAAGGCTTTTAAGTTAAGTTATCTTTTATTAATTCTCTTATCAACTTCTTAAACCTTTTGAAATGTTTATTTTTATTTTCTTTTTTCCTGTTTTTTCTTTTTTCTTTTGATTTATACTTATTCTTTGATAAGAGCATTTACTTTATATATTTGATGAATTCATTGATAAAGCGAAAACGATATTAGCACCATTAATATCGCTTATGTATTGTATGCAGATAGTCACGTTTCACATTTCATTGTTCATAATAAAGTAATGATAACACTAGTAACAAAGGATGAATTAGAATATATACAGTTATAAGTTCTTACATTAAAATACACAATCATTCAATTGTTTAAAATTTTGATATTAATGTTACGTTTGCTGCAAAAAAGAGATTATTTCCAACAAATACAATATCAACTTCTTACATTAAAATTTGCAACAATTGTTAGTATATTTATTCTGTTAAACATGTTTATATATATAATTTTGTCACGCCTGTTTCCCAATCAAGTTCCTCCATGTGCATTCTTTATTTAACTTTATGTGATCGTTAAACAAGACATTTCTGCGAACATCACGTTCCGCATTTCTCAATGCTGGATAGTTAAATTAAAAGCAACATAGACAAAGATTGTATAATTCTGCAATCATAACTTGCCTGCCCATGATACTCAATATTTCATGCTTAAAGTGAACACCTTTAACAGTTTTGAAAAAAAGGGGAAATCATAAATCAAAAAAGAATTTCAGGATTATCCCGCCTACATATGCATTTCAAAATTGAAAGCGAACAAGTACTCCAAGCTACTTTTTTGAAATGTACTTTGTACGTTATCGTAAGAAGTGGGCATAACTGATAAATAATTAATACACCTGCCCTTTAGAAATACATTCTATTTTAAAAATTGAACAATTATGTCAAGTTAATAACTTCAAAATAATTTGAGAAATTTACCTTAGAATATAAACATTAAGTCAAAAAGAGGAATCTTTTTGCAAATATATTTTATTTCCCGATTTTTCTGCTCTTCTGAAATAGTGCCATATTTTGATAGTGAACATCAAAAAACAACAGTGAATTGGTATATCAAGTTTGAAGTAATTAACTATGATAATTTCCTGAGAAATGGACCCTTACAAAAAAGATAAAACAGGGCTAAAAATCTAAGTCAAAAAGGTACACAACTTTGCAAAAAGGAATTTAAAAACTATCCCGTCTGAAATGGCATCCCTTTATAGTTTCTAAGAAACAAAAAGAGTCTTAACGAAACGATTAACCAATGCCGACGAGAGGGTCATGACAACTCTATTTCTTCGGAACGTGGAGCTAAAAAGGTTACGCAACATTAATGCAATTCCACTCATTTCTTTAACTTAACAAACTACACAAAATTATACCCTTACAAAACATTAAGCGATATAAAATAAAATATATTGTCACGTATTTAAATGAACAACTTCAAAGGAACATTTGACAAAATGTCCTCTAACTGGCAGAATCAGTTCTCAAACGTTCAACATACTTCAATATAAAAATTTGAGGTGTGGTCTAAAATACCAATTGAACCCTCTGAAGCAATGTAATTCAGTCGATAGGAATCTCTTTTACAATATATATTTTTCTATCACGTCAAAGATTTATATCAAATTCACTTTTTTATGTTTTCTTTCAATTTTGAATATAATAATCATGCGTAAATAATATATTATAAGCAACTCAGCTTAAAAAGATAAGTTTAAAATCTCCTGAGCAAAATGCATTAGACGAAAGCATAAACATGTGTAGTCGAACAACATATCAATTTCGAACATGCATAGTACACAAAGATCAATACAAATAATACATATTTCTGATATAACACACTTATGTCAATACTTTCAATTGATTTTTCCAATGTTTTATAATAATTGAGTATATGACAATTTACGAGTCTCTTGTATATTCATTGTACTGAAATAGTCCAGGAATGTCCTACCCACAATGTTTGTAGCAATGAATCATCATTATTGTCAGCCTAGTCATTCTCCTGCTCCTACTCACCATCATCTTTATTGTTATTGTTCTACAGTATTTTCAGATATTTTTTGTTCCGAATGCTTTACTCATTGTCTCCATAGGTACTATCTGAGCATTTTGGTTTACTTAAAAACATATCATTTACAAAAGCAGTAAACCTTTACAACAGCAATGTTATAATGCCTTCTTCCAAAGCTTAAACAGTTCTTTAACGTGTCGATTTATCTTTTCTTGGGTAAAATATCTTGTTTTTCTTGATATATCTTGATATTTCGTAAACAAGCTGGATAGCTTTCGCATATGAAAGAATCAAAAGTTCCTGGCGGAACTCGAACCCACGGTGGTAAGCAATTGGTTTGAAGTTTGACACAGACAAGACATCCCTTCTATTCTATTTTCAGGCATATAATAAGGAAATATGTAATGTTTTGTTTTAAGACATATCAATTTTTTTAAAGATTGATGTACAAAGACAAAAGACATATGCTTTGTCTAAATGTATATTTCGGGTTGACTTACATTAAGATAAACGGAACGTTCAAGTGAAACAAGAAATTTTAACCGATTTACTGGGAAAAACTGATTAAATGCGTTACAATTAGCTTGTGGCATAATTCCAAACACAACTTAATCTACCCATCACTAATATCTATCTTAGCAAATAAAAGGTGACAGCATAGTCAGTTACTACTGGTAAAGGAACGAAAACTTGTAATTATATTTGACACTTGGATAACTGGAAAAGCTAATAACGATTCCTTTACAAAACATCACGAGCTTAGTATATGTCCTTCTTGTTGTTGAAAGGCAACAAAAAATACTTGACGTAGAGGTCGTTTAGAGCAGTTTATTTCTGGCTCGCATATACATTATAATCTATAGCTATGACAAGTTATAGATTATAACTATGTATTTTGAAAATGCGTCTCCTGAATGTGATCTCACATATGTTTACACATTAAATTAAAATGCTAAGGCTAAAGAGAATTTATTGAATATGTTTTTATATAATTGCTTGTTTACGCCTAAAGAACTTTTAAAGTTACATATAGAAAAACGGCAGAAACTATCATTTCTCTGTGAGTGAACTTTAAACCTAACAATTTAAGTGACCGACTTCGGCCATTGTGTGTTTGGGGTGGGCTGGAGTTAATCTTTTGACATCAAATAGTGTTTTAATTGAATTTAAACAGCGTTGGTAAAACGCTTAAGTTAAAGCATATATTTAATCTGCCCTTTCGTAGCAATGCACATTTTCATATATTTCAGTGGAATCTTCCTCTCATATAAAATTGTTTGAGATTTCAAGAGTAAAGTTGTAAAAATTGCGAATAATGTTATGGGAATCGATCATCATATTGAAAATAAAGTATTTTTTATCAGATTATTTAAAATTGATGCAGTGTTAAATTATTTACGCATGGCTGCAGAGGGTGAACAAACAATTGTTAGCTAAAAAGAATTATTTGTTTGTTTATTTCTAATGCTGAATAACTAAATGTATATCTAATGCCACTTGAAGTGCACTTGGTGATGCTACTAGGACGGCATGGTACATATGATCTGTCATTTGAATCCATCTAAATCTTTTAAATCTGAGTAAAGCGTAGTATAAATGGAAATCATCAATTTTCTTATTACTCCCTTAATGTGTAAAAAAACTATGGAACCTAACGAAGAAATTCATGATCGATCTACGAGTATTTGTCTACCTCTCAAGAACAACTAGATAAAACAATTTACATGCTTTCATTTGTCAAAGCTTGTATTTTTCTCGATGACTTTCCCGGCAGCTTTGCGATCCATAATCACGTTGTTTATCTTTTTATTCCAGGTTTACTTCATTTGAATTATTTAACATAAATGTTCCTTTTTTCCTTTTAAAATAAGACAGAAATTATATATTTATTTATTCTTTATGCGGATTCTCAAGCCTTGTGTACACATGTAGCACTTATTTGCTGTTGGTGGGCATAACTAACAAACCCTGCGAAAATAATAATTTAATTCATAAAAAAACAATAAACAAACGGATCTCTGTCTTTTTTAATACACATTTACAATAAAACAAAATCTTTATTAATATAGTATGTTTTCTTTCTACTTTCCACTTGTTTATCAGTGTTAATGTAGATATTTATTTAAATAAATTAAAATTTAGAAATTATCTTTAATTAATGAGTTCACTTAAATTGACCTGTAATATTAATCACATCATATTTTAATACGGCATTATCCATGCGTGGTCGTAGACATATATTGGTATTATGCTTCATTTCTAAGGAGTTCTATTCTATTCTTGCCTTCTTTTTTAATACAACTGACACTTAGTAATTTCAATTAGATTTTCATGAAGGTCATGAAATATTTACAGGATTAACAACTTGCGTGTGACAGATGGTTCATATATAGGTATGCTTGTCTGCACAATGTTCGCCATCTGCATTGAAGTCATTTCGGCTAAGTTAGTTAACATAATTTCTGACACTTTCAATTGCATTGAAGAAAACGCTTCTTCAACAAACATTCAGAAAAAACTCAAAAATATGTGTCCGTTTTACATGAGATACTTTAAGTTCCACAACTTTGTATAGCATGTATAACAACGGTCATCACGTGGTTTAGTTATTTCAGGGATATAATTGATGCATTTATTTTCACAAGCACAGTCTTTTTGTCTATCATTAATTTATTTTAATTTGTTTTATTTTCATATTTTGTCTCAATATAAAAAATATATTAAGTTTTACTGTTTCTTTACAATTGTCAAATATTGCAAACCAATTTGTATTTGAAAGTAAGCAGCCTATTTCAATTTTGTCGTTTTTGACGTTCCTTTTACCTATTCTGATGGCGTTTAATGAATTGAGAATAAGGAGAACTGGAAACCAAGCATCTCAGAAATTAAAAAAAATCGCATTATTTCTGTATTTTATTCCAACATAATTAAAGAATGATTTTGTGTAATTCCAATAAAAACATAATGCCGATTATTTCTAATATTGAACAAAACATGTTTGATTTCAATAAGAGCATGTGTTAGATGAAAAGATTAACGTAAATATAATCAATCACCTATATTAAAAACATAACCTTAATTTCTAATCATAATAAATATAATAGGATAATTTCTGAAGGTATCGTCGTGAGAAAGGTTAATCTATATTTTGTATTCACATGATGTGTCGATAGTGTGCAAGCAGTGTTAAAACAAAGCTATGCTATAAAATATTGATATAGAATAGGAAGATAACGATTGCGGGCATGGTCATGCTCTCATCTCCAGGGTATTGAATTAATTTCATTCATTCATAGTATCTCGGGTCACGTAGTTGGCAGAAAGATATAAAATTCTCATATCGACCATAGATTCCTAAGACTCTTTTATGAAGATAACAACTGGCAAACAATATACATATGAATGAGAAATCCCTACCCTCCTCTATCAAAAATAAAACAATTAAACATAAATTTTAAACCAATTGCATTCAACAAAAATAAGCTCCACTTAAATATTATTGGCATACCTCCTTGAATAAAACCGAACGTTTGGTCCTTGAGCAAACAACGCTCAAATCGGGTATCGCTATGCAAAGAACACACCATCAACAAATACTAAACAGTGGCACTTTTTGGCGACAATAGCCTTTCGGTAGAGAAAATTGTATGGCCAGTATAAGAAAAGAATATTCCCCGAATGTGTAAGAAGTTAACTTTTAACATTATCTCTCTAGAGTCGTATTAGTGCATAGTGCATGCTATTAAGGTACTTTGCCTCAAATGTATGGTAGGGCAGCAGTTGTGATTAAATCTCAACACTTGCATCGCAATTCTCTGAAGGAGTTAACATTAGTCGATACATATCTCTTTAACAATGACAAAATGCTTTTTACTATCAAAAATATTAGATTTACTTACAAACTACTTACATTTGTCATTCAAAATATAATTATTTTTCCAGTTGTTAATAATAAATGGTATAAAATAATTACGAGCTTCTTGTACATTCATTGTAAAGAAATAATCCAGGAATGCCCTACCCACAATGTTTTTTAACAATGAATCATCATTATTGTCAGTGTAGTCAGCCTCATGTTCCTACTCACCATCATCTTTATTGTTATTATGTCAGGGTATTCTTAGATTGTTTCATATTCATTACAAATTGTCTAAAACTAGCCTATTGTTTAAGTATACAAAAACCAAAATTTACAATTTTAAGGCATTTAACTTTTTTTACGACAGCAACGTTATAATGCCTTCAAAAAAGTTAGAACAGATTAGTAACATAAGAATATTTTCTAAATATTTCAACTTTTTTGTTTTGGAAAATGTCTAGCTGTTTAAATAGACAATTAAAACAACAACAATAAAAGAATCTCCATTCAGTTATTTTATTATACTTGTCTTGATCGTTTTAATGAGTGTGAGAAACTTCTCTTCTTCTCTTAATAAATCAACATTTACATAATAAAACTGGCCTTGAGATAAAAGTGCGTTATTATTGCATTTTAACTTTCTTTTATATTTTATTTTGTTGCCATGATTGTAATGAAAGAAATGCAGATTTAACTTCCTGGGCGTTATATAAATAACACATGGGTTTGTGGGTAACAGTAAAAATATCATCCCGAGGAAAGTACTGTTACCCGAGTCGTAGCCGAGGGTAACAGTATTTTTACGAGGGATGATATTTTTACTGTTACACACAAACCCATGTGTTATTTATTTTATTACCTCGAACAAATACTGTGATGATCTGAATTTGTCAACTAAATCTTACTGTAACAAAAATAAACCAAGGGTAGCAATAACTAAACCTTGCAAGTTTTAAGTGTACTGTAGGCCTACTTGAGAAGCTGTTTTTCTTTTAATCTTTAAGCAAGTGATGATATCTAGCAGTCATAAACATACAATAAGCTGTGTTTTATTTAGGAAACAAAACACTAATCCATTTATAAGGTTATGATCTGTGAAATCTGATCCTTCTGTATCCAGAATATTCTTCGCATGGTTTTTGACAAAGTGCATTTACAAAATAACGATGATATCCTATGTTTGTCCACAATATCTGTAACGTTTCACTGGTTAAAATTGTTAAATAATCCTTTGTTGCATGCTTTAATCGTCTGCATGTTCCAGTTTTACACAAAATTATTCACATTACAACTACTTCCGTTGAAAACGGATGTTTACCTTTTGACTCATCAACAAAAAGATATTTTATACGCGAGAAGAACTCTAGGGTGCAAAGAACTAAAATTTATAAGAGTCATAGTTACTTTGGTAATGCTCTATCGTCGAAAATAGGAATGAATCGAGATAAAAATGGCGGTCATTTTATTTCATTTTATTTAGAAAATATACCACGTATCCAGATTTTATACTGTTAAAAAATACAGTTACCTATGTAACAGAACAAAATTCTTAGTCACGTGGTACACTTGCATTAACAGTAAGAATAACTCCCAGAGGCCTATGGGAATTTAACATTACGAAAAAAGTGAGGGGTAATAAAATACAATATGGAAGACAAACTATTATGTGTTGATTTGTAAAAAAATACATACACTTTGCCATTACAATAAGCTCAACATCTGTTTCTAGAAGACTATTAATTAAATAATGAGATACACATCATTCGGGCTGTTTTAAGGAAGGAAAGGATGAAAAAGCGTTAATAATTACCTTGCGGGTTGATGAGAAACACAAGTAAATCTACTCATTACTGTATATCTGTCTAAGCAAATAAAGGGTGACAGTATAGCCAGTTACTATTGGTAAAGGAACGAAAACTTGTAATTATATTTGACACTCGGATAACTGAAAAACCTAATAACGATTCCTTTACAAAACATCACGAGCTTTAGTATAGGTCCCAGTCTCCTGGTGGAAAGGCAATAAAATCCCTCTATATAGAACTTTTTATTTGCTTGGATTTTAGTGCTAGTTTTATTGTCGTAAATATTGTATTTTGCAGGATATAGCATATGGCACGAAATACTTCTGTCCTTAAAAACATATTTATCACTCATCATGATTGATGTCAATATTGTGACTTGTAAGGTTGAACAATTTACGTCTGATAAGAAAATGTCATTTAAAGCATTTAACGCATATCAGTATATTTATAGTTTTTTTTGGAAGCACGCTTTTTAGATTATTTGTTAGTTGTTTGTTTAAGAGTCTTCGAGAAAGTGATCTGATCTTTATTTTTACACCGTTAACTAATTGTTTAAGTCATACAATACCCTGTTGTATATAAATGAATTTATTTTATTTATTTGATTCCATAAAAAGTCGGTCAATTTTCTTATTCCACATTATTTTTGTCATCAAGTGTTTTTGTTTGCATTTTTTCTGCTATTGCCATGCGTTTTTTACGCTATTAGGTCATTTTTTCATGAAAAGTTTACTAAAACAAAAAGCACGTCGCCTTTTTTATCGGACTTAATTATTCAAACTGACAAAAAAGATAAATCTACATAAACGAAAAAGGACATTATTGACCTTCTTGATACCTTATTTTATTCCAAATTAATTTTTATTTAATTTTCTGTCATTACACAAACTTTTAAACATTTCTTTTGTAAATATACTTTGCTTTGCTTCAAAAATTAGACCTAATTAATGCATTTGGATTATTTATGAAAAGGAACATAACCGGAAAAAAGGTTCATACAAACATATATAGAATTTAACCTGTCGAATAGAATTCAAGCAAAAAACAAACAAAGAACCTTATTTTAAGGTCTGATGACTCAAACAGTAGGACAGTTGCCAACTATTTCTTTAAATAATGATTCTATTAAATCATGCTAGTTTTAATTTTTAATCATTGCCTTAAAGGTTTGTTAAATGCAGTGCTCCAATAAACGTCTATAAGTATAAACACTGTTGCTTTTTAAAACGATTTATGAATGTTTTTTTATCATTTAATTACGATTTAAAAATACTTGCCCAATTTTGCAAGATAACATGCAATAGAAATATGGTGATAAATACTGAAAAAATCACCCATTTATTGAATGTAACAGGTAAATTATAACTTGAATTGTAAATATTTTTTACTTTTCATAAATCTAAGTGCGTTTATCTTAAGATTGATTTTCTTATTTATATATGGCTCATCTGTAGGCATGCGGCTTTAAGGTTCCTTGCTTAATTTACTTACATCAATGATGTGTCTGATTATTGAATTGTAATTCAGAAATAACTGTCTAATGCCACACTTGATATCCTAACTAAAATTAATGCTCTTGACGAAACTACTAAAACCATCTTTGTAAGGTGCAATCTCTATTACTGGTGTAAAACAACATTTATGGATCTGACATTCCCATCACAATGTTTTAAATCTAAGTTAAGGATAGTCTAGATGGAAATCATCAATTTCCTCTTACTTCCCTAATGTGCGAATTAGCTGTTTATCGATCTACAAGTGTTTCCCTGCCTGTAAACAACATCATCAACAACAACAACAACAACAAATAACAAATAACAACAAATAACAGTTAACTGCTCTGATCTGTCTTTAACCTCCTTAATGCCTTTTTGTGGCCTGTTAGCTTTATGTAATGACTATGTGTCTATCGCTTATATGCCACGTTTTTCTTTTGAAATACTGAAGCATCAATTATTCTTTCTTTTCTTAAAAAATGTGGAATTTCAATAGAAATCCTTTATGGAAATTCCCTACCCTTGCTTTTGCTGCCTAGTGCAACTAAGATAAATATATTAAGTCAGTGTAGGTTTTGTAGTATCCACAACAAATAAAATAAAACTGATAACAAGGATATGTGATAAAATACAAAAAATTTCAAAACTTATATTAAGATTATATGCATACACTTCAACAATTTTATATTAAAAAAAAGCTGATGTTTTATTTTCATGAATTAGTTTACAATCAGATATTTGTAACATTCAAGTTTCCAACAACAACTGTATCGCTCTTGTTTCGTATGACTATTTTAAACAAACGCACATAATTCTCCTTAGCTAGTACAGATGTTAATACACTTAAAGAGATGCATTGTAAAGAATACATTTGATTTGGTAGTACCGCTTTTCATATAAACAAAATGGTTCCGAAATGCTTATAACGTGGTTTTGACACTACATAAGAAACAATCGGGACCATCAGCCCAGTCAACTAGTTTTAAAAGGTGCCCTGAGCAAAGCATATTAAAGATCATCCAGCAATGGCGCTTGCTTGTTTGATGGTATCCCTTTATTCATGTTTTCAGCTCCGTTTGTGCACCCCTGCATGCGCAGTATTTATTAAAAATGAAGATAAAACAGTATCTTTCTCAACATGTGTTTTTGTCTTGCTAAAATAATTGCCACAGAAAAACAGATAGTGAATCGATGCCCTCGTTCATCATTATGATTGATCGTGTAGAATATAAGTAAATTATTTATCTCCTTACCAACTTAATATATCATTTGAAATGATACATTTTTATTTTTCTAATTCCTAATATTTTCTAAATTTATACTAATTTCTGTATAAATCAATTTGCTTTATTTCTTTGATAGATGTCATGACAAAGCAAAAGATGATAAAGGATATTTTTAGAAAAATGCAATACCAATTATTATACCCGATGTATTGTAGTCATAATACCTTGCTGTAACAAAACAGATTCTATTGAACTCATATACATCTCCATAACCTATATCAGACTAGGATAACGCCTAGGCCAATTTAGGATTTTTTACATCTTTGAACTAGTCCAGTAAAATTCAGTATTGTACTCAGCAATGTAAAATAACCTCATAATATTTAGTATATACACAAATATGTAACATTCGCTTGGCTGTAAATCCGTTTTAATACCTAGTAGAAAAGCAATGGATAAACACCGTATACCATAATATATGAGACGGAAAATTTGATATAAAATTGCAAAAGCACCATTTAGAAGAAAAAACTTGAAGAGGTTAACAACCACAAAATACTTTATACCGTATTTCCTTAAAATACAAATTCATTAGGTTTGCAAATTAGATAAATATGTTTTATATGACAACAGTTGTGAGGTTAGTCACGATTCCGTTGATAAGTTAGACAATGTTCAATGCCACATCGTTATGTATTAAACATTTTGTCACGTACAGATAAAGCTGTCTATTGTGTACTGTTGTTAAGTTACATGGGCAATTATAAACCTTTATAATCAAACCTATTTATGCTATGTTCTAGATGAAAATTAAATAAAGACTTTAATTCCTTTGGTAGAAACCCATAATCCGTTGTTTTATTTAGATGCGGGTAATGAAACATTCAGGGCATTCTTTAAATTTTAGTGTTGCTGATGCTAAATGCAGAAAAAAGGGAAAAGAAAAAGTAAAATTTACCCGTTGGTTTGTTAAGTGTAAGTCATCAACATGAAAGTCATTTTTGGCTAAGTTAGTAAAATTTATTTCCGATATTTTTATTTATAAATTGATTTTACGATCAGAAAAAAACAAAACAAACACATTCAGACGACAAGTTTATATGACAACGGTCATCATATGATTTAGTCTTTTCAGGAATATAATTTGTCTGGCTTTATTGACAATCTTCTTTAATTAAGTGATTTATTTCTAGTTGTCAAATTGAGATAAATTAGACAATGATATATTTTAAAAGATTTACTTTTATAATTGTGACTGGCACTAAATTGACAAAGGAATTCGAAAACGTTAAACTTTTACGATGAAATAGAAAAACTCACTAAACACTAACATGACTACCAAACACTTTTGATGACACGGTCAATTGAGACTTTCAAGTGAGTCACAAGGGTTGTTGACAATTCGTGCAAAGCATAATATAACGCTGAGAACAATTATGGCTTAAATGTAAAGCTGTTTTGAAATTACCAGTATATTTTACACTTTCGATTGACATAATAAGGAAATAGATTTGAGTGCAGATTTGAATATTAATGCACGTTTTAAGTTCAAATGAGTAGGAATATCATCATGAAGGCCGATAGGCCTAAGTGATTATTTACAAAGCATTTGAACGATAAACCTTGCATTATTATATTATAATAGAAAAATTAATATCTTCTGCTATTCTAACATGCTAAAAAAAGAGAATTGGAACTACATTGAGCGTAGAAGTAATTTTCATGACGTCATACGGTTTCCTTGCTTTTACTTTTTGCAACGGGGCGGGTTTAGTGAAATATGCTTTGAGGTGAATTGCGTAGTATCTATAGGACTTATTTTAGATATAAAACTGCATGTCTCGGTCAGACAACTCCATTAATCATCGTATATTAAGAACATATCTCATTTCAATTTTGTTTTACAAGAAGAATAAAAACCGCATTCCGTAGAGATTATAGGGACGTTTTCTTCATAATAAAATAGTTATCTATAAACCTGGAATTTCTTACTGTCAAAGTAAGATAACAGTACTGAAAACAAACATTATATGCTTTTGATACAACAAGGTTGTTTGGTCAAATAAAATTCAGATTGATATTGTTCAATATTTTGTATATTTTAAAACCAACTTTACAGAGTGTATACATTTATACATAAAACTATTTTAATAACTTGGATTTTGTGTAAAGCAAAATGCAACTTATAAAAATGTAAAGGTTGATTCTGACTACAATCTAATAAATGCCTATATGTCACCAAATAACATGATTTAATATTACAAATCGCATAATTGATATTTCCATAATTAGTCTCCGCTGAATTAAGTTCTCAATTTGAATCAGTGGGATATAATATTTCTCATCACACATTTGTCCCATATCAATTACTTGATGAATGGGAGTATATTTGCAATGAAACATTTGATAGTCCGTCATATAATTTATTTTTGCTAACACAGTTGGTATAATTGGCTAAGTAATACGTATGATAGATATATCTTAAATGAAAGATTATCTTCTTTTTGTCAATTACTGATAATGTGTCTGTATATAGACAATGAAGGCAATATTAAAAAGTAATAGAATTGAGGATAGAATGGTTTTCTTTTTCATTGTTCATACCAATTATCAGTCATTTTGACATGAGGGTTTTTATATCTGCGGATGTTTCAAAATTAAAAGAATTACCATTTCATGTTAAATATTTAATACTGCTAAAGCCGGTTCTATGTGGCTTGGATTCCAGTACCGTCCATGAACAGGCTAAATCAAACCGAATCAAATCAAACTGCAACAGTTTCGATTGTGTCGTTTTGGGTTTTTTTAAGGAATTCTATTGCACTCTATTTTTCCATACACAATATCTATGTAGGAATGTCATTTTAGAGCCGGAGGCCTTTATTTACAAATAAATGATTTGAGTTGAGTTGAGTTGAGTATACAAAACCAATTAATAATCAGAGCTTATGGCGCTTATTCTCAAAGGTTATACCATGAACTTTGTGATACAGATAACCTCAATAGATGACCTTTCTTGGGCAAGAAACATTGACTAGGTTTTTACTATGAAATTTTCACAAGTCACAAATGGCCACGAAAATCAGACCCAATTTTGACATTTTCATTTATTTTTTCTTTTTGACATTTTGACCGGACAACATTTGTTCATTCAAGACCAACACAATGTTACCTTTCTCAAAATCTACAAATAAATGTCTGGATGAAGGGGGATAGTGATGAGTTTGTAGTAGCCTTAATATTATGTCAGTAATGCAGGTTTTGACAAAGTAAGAAAACGCAGTTAAAGTTTATTTTCGATTGATGTTATAGAAATAAGAAAATGTTTAGATTGTTTAAACACGCTTCTCTATGGTTCTGATAAGTAATGCGACTGTTTAAATCGTTAAATCATTCAATACATAAACAAGTAAATTTAAATATTAATGTGCAGATATATGCACCTTAAAACCCATGACACATTGTCGTATTGTGTTGATTTATTAAACGTGTCGTTACATATCATTCGCTCCGTCAGAATATTTATCATCCGGAATAAATGTTTCCATACAAAATTTCTAAGTGTGACATTAACTTCTGGATACATTGAAATTTTCCTTTTTTGTTTTACTATAAAAATATGTTGATTGTTTTCAGTTTAATTCCACATTTTATAGGTTAAATGCGGTAACGTAAACAATATTTTATTATACATGTATTTTTGAGTAAAATCAATATTTTCGATTCCGTGTCTACAAATTCAACAGGAGGAGTGACCGCAATGTGCGAATATTATTTTGTTATTATTATTATAATTATTATTATTATTATTATTATTATTATGATGGTGATGATGATGATGGTGATGAAGATGATGCAATTATTTAACACTTTAAACGGTTACAAAAAGAAATTGAAATAAAAACAACAACAAACAAAATAAGTATGTTTTCTCAAATAGAGCATCTTTAAAGATCCTGTATGTTGTGATCAAAGTGGTAAACCACTAAAGTGAAATTATATATATGTACATAATTAAACAATTTTCAAACATCGAAGAATATTTAAAATTCATGTACTGCAAATATTTGTGTATATTATATGTAATCATTAAAATATATGCATTCATTTCTTCTTGTAAAATTTGACTTAAACTTTATAGAAAATAATGTTTTTATTACGTCCCTTTATTTACATGAAATGTTAAATTCGGTTATATCTTCATAATTAATTTTTGGAATCTACAATATTGATATATCTTAATTTGAGCATCATATTTATGATCTAAAACCATAAAAAAATGTGTTACAGAATCTTTCAGCCATACAACTGAAAATCTACAAGATATTTACTAGCAACTATATGCATATACGAGCACATCATTAGCCAGAAAGATTAAATTTGAAAAATATTTCTCTTTGATGTAATGCCGTTATTTTATATACCGCAGTGGATGAAAATACTTTCATATGCATGCATGTATTATGAAAAGCAACTTTCTTGTAACAATTTAACTTTCTGATTTTGATATTGTAACATTTCTTTCTTTCCTAAACAAACAAAACATTAGAAATTTAATAATTTAAGGTCATTCTAAATTTTATTCTTTGGGATTTTACTCTTCCTTAATAAAAAAGAGGTAAAATAAGAAGACGTGGCAATAAAAAATGGGTCATGGAACTCACCTCTTTATGTGAATAATTATAATTCCCACTTTCTCTCTTCATTCGTCTATTCCTTTTCATTCGTAAGTACAATTTATTTTGAAAGTTACTTTTATCAAAAATAATCCCATAATTTTGAATATCTAGGCGCCTTGTTGGAACTACTTTCAAACATTCATTTCGTAAAGTATGTATTTGATTTTGCAGGATCCACAATAAAATAATAAAAAATGTTACAATTGTTATTAATAATCCATAAAGAATTTTTATATTTGTACGAATCTGTGATAGATCTTGAGTTTTTAATAAGTGGTTACTATTTTGAAGCGAAGCTTTCTTTCTTTCTTCCATATCTTTTGCTTTAATTGAGGAAGCATGGGTCATACAAGTTTTAATTTTACTTTTGTCAAAGTCGTAACATTTAAAATCTGATTCACACCTTTCGTGGCAACTATTTTCATCAGTACAATTTTTACCATTCAATTTATCTGGATGATACGCGCAAGAATTATCCACTCCACAGCTCATTTTGCTACGTTTTCACTTTAATCCATAAAATGCCGAAAACATGAAAATTATCTTTTAATAATTACCTACAGGCATACACAACACGTGGTTAACATATTAAAAAACACTTTATTTTTGTACAAATCATGTATCAAATCATGTTTAACTGTCGATAAAACATATATTCAAAATGTAAAAATTAAACACATACGTACAGTTATATACTTTTCATAGCTGTCGCACATTTATCAAGATAGTTATAAATATATATCAGCAGATATATTATTAACACATCTCATTTCACTATCAAGTGATTTTATTAGCTATAAGGAAATATAATTGAAACGTAAAGTTCTATCATTTCCATTTCATTTCACAAGAAATATGAAAGCTAGCATCCCGTTGAGGATATTATTACTTCCCTCTGATAATCCAATAGTAAGCTACAAATCCATTACAGGAAATATGTCGTATTGCCAAGTGCTCTGCTAGAACCTGAAGCGCTAGCAAACAAGTATTGAAAAACTCACCGGAACATGATCAATGTGACGATATGTTGACTAGGTACGATTATGATAGCAGTTACACTCTTGGTGGCTTGTAGAATCACACTGAACGTGTGCCTATTGTAATTAATTTGTTACATCAAAATCTCTGAGGAACGAATTCAAAAGAAGAGCTTTGAACGTGACTTCGTATCGAGATTTTAATTTAATACAGTAATAACTTGCTATCAGTGTATCTTATGTGTAGCTTAATTAGTATCTTATATTATTTTTGGATTATATTCCAATGTTTTAAACTTAATATAAGTTTAAAATACTTTGATATAAGAGTATCATAATTATACTTTTATGCATTTCATTTAAATGAATATATTTTAAAATGTTGTCCAGAATTTTGGAACTCAATTCCACGTGTATTTAGATAGAATCGTGTGTCAATGAATGTATGAATGTATTTTAAAATTGTGATTCTTTCCTGATACACAGTGTTGGGATAAACCCTTTCTTGTCATTTAAATGAAATACATTGTATCATAGCTGTAATGTCGTTGATAAAATTTTACCTATCATTATCTCGACTAAATTTACCTGTATAGATTGCATCTATAAAACGTGTTAAATGATATCATCACAGATACGATAAAGAACTGTGTGTTTTCACCTCGTTATGTCCCCCGAAATTAGTAAAATAACAATATAATTTACATTGAAGTAAAAGATTTTAACGAAAACAATTAAGGGGCCACAGTCCTCGTGATAGAGTTACGTGCCTTTGAATTTGATGTCTTTAAATTTGTTATCTCAAGTAATTTCAAAGACAGTTGACATATACATGATTCTCACAAATCTTATTTTTACAATGATTTTTTTTATATATTATCTTTGGTCAGAATACAAAATTTCAAGAATTCAATTAAACCTTTGTTTTTGTTTTCTATTCATCAGTTAAGTAAAAGGTCTGATTTTTTAATGATTGATTGGCATTTTTTTTAAGAAAATTGGAATACTTTTAAGTAAAAAAGTACTCATTACCAATTATTGGAATTTTGCACAATCTCAAAAGAAAGTTACATATTCGTATATTGAGGAAGGATAAAAACCTTGAAAACCTACATTTTGAAATATCTGCCCCTGAAACTAGCCAAATTTTCTATTTGTAAGGGACCCGAAAGCGAGTTCGATGACCATGTTTCTCGTTATTCTAAGATCATGTTTAGTTAAAAATAAATTATAAATGTTATGTTATTTTCAATCTGCTATTTTTCTATTAATAAACTAAGCATGCACATATCCTATCATGCTGAACTAAATGATTCACAAAGTCAAATGTGCTTGTTTGACTAGTTATTTTTAAATGCTGTTAAAAAGGAAAAGATTTGCATCGGAATTTGAAACTGATTATTGAATTAGCTTTCGACTTAAAAGTCATTTTGTTTTACGTAATATAAAAGTAAGTCGTCAACTCGACAAAATTTGAAATGTTCCATCTTGGTCCTACAAGTTGATACATGGCCGTAGACTGATTTGCTGTGTTTATTACAAAATGAATAGAAATACACCGGAAATTTGATGTTGTTCTCTGTCTGTCTAGACGTTCTCATAACTTGTTGCCACCAAAATTGATTCTGTAGAAACAATATTTTTTTAAAGTCTTTGTTGCATACACATCATTTAACATAAATCTTTTTCCATGGTCATAAGTCCTTTGTCTTATTATCATTGTCTTTTCCCATTGCAAATGCTTCACTTGGCTTTATGACCTCAGTGGAGCTCCTTTGATATAAACATATCCTGGTAGATCATGTCTAGTTACTGCACTCTGTAGCAGTTGCAATGGTACTTATTTTTATTATCGTCTTTTCAAGGTAAATATCTGCTTGAGATTGCCTTTTATCGACTGAGAAAACAAAACAAATTGACAAGAGCGCCATGATTGCCCTGAGTTGCTCACCAGAAACAACTGCTTTTAAGTGTTGGAATTATCCATTGTCAATGTTTTCTTATAGTAAATTTGAGCATAGAATATCTTTTAACAATAATTTGAAGAAATGTTATGACCTGGGGCAGTGAAGCTTTAGCTTAAACGGGGCCAATCAAATTAATATGAGCAAACTTAATAAAAGACTACCTAAGATTAGTAAGAATGCTACAGATAAAGTTTGGTGATCATCTATCAATTATTTCAGTAGGAAATGATGTTCAAAGGTTTCTTTTATTTTTAGCTTTAGTGGCCCCTTAAAGGTGCCAATCAAATTAATATGAGCAAAGTTGATACAAGACTACCCAAGAATGCTAAAAAAATAGTTCTGTAAAAGGAGATGTTTAAATGTATTTCTATATTTAGCTTTAACAGCCCTTAAAAGGGGCAAATCAATTTAATAATATTATGAGCACACTTGTTAAAAGACTACCCAAGAATGCTACAGACAAAGTTTGGTGATCATCCATCCATCAGTTCTGTAGAAGCAGACGTTTAAAGGTATTTCTTTTTTTTTTGCTTTAGCGGCCCCTGAAAGGGGCCAATCAATGTAATATGAGCAAACTTAATAAAAGACTTCCCAAAAATGCTACAGACAAAATTTGTTGATCATCCATCCATTAGTTCTGTAGAAGAAGTTGTCTAAAGGTTTTTTTCTATTTTTAGCTCTAGAGACCTCTAAAAGGGGCCAATCAAATTAATATGAAAAAACTTGATTAAAGACTACCTAAGAATGCTACAGATAAAGTTAAGTGATCATCCATCATCACTTAGTTCTGTAGAAGAAGATGTCTAAAGGTTTTCTATTTTTAGCCCAAAAGACCCCTTAAAGGGGCAAATCAAATTAATTTGAGCAAAGTTGGTAAAAGACTACTTAAGAATGCTACAGACAAAGTTTGGTGATAATCCATCCATTAGTTCTGTAGAAGAAGATGTCTAAAGGTTTTCTATTTTTAGCTTTAGCGGCCCCTCAAAGGGGCCAATACAATTTATATGAGCTAACTTGATAAAAGACTTCCCAAGAATGCTACAGACAAAGTTTGGTGATAATCCATCCATTAGTTCTGTAGAAGAAGATGTCTAAAGGTTTCCTATTTTTACCCCAAAAGACCCCTTAAAGGTTCAAATCAAATTAATTTGAGCAAAGTTGGTAAAAGACTACTTAAGAATGCTTCAGACAAAGTTTGGTGATCATACATCAATAAGTTCTGTAGTAGAAGATGTTTAAAGGTTTTTCTATTTTTAGCTCTGTTGACCCCTAAAAGGGGACAATTGAAATGACATGAGCAAATTTAAGTGCGACTGTCACAAGGATGATACGGACCAAATTTGAAGTAAATCTGCCCAGCAGTTTCAGAGAAGAAGATGATTGTTGACGCATGACGACGGACGACAGACTGACGGACGACGGGCGCAGGAGCATCCCTCTTTGATACTAATAGCTCACCCTGACCCTTCGGTTCTGGTGAGCTAAAAACTTGCAATGAATTCAAAAGAATAATAACTTTTAAGAATTGAAAGAAACATTTTGCCTAATCTTTATCAAGGACCATACAAACGAAATAACAATTTACTTGGATTGTTATTTACTCTCATTAAGAATATGGTCCACGACAAAAAAAACATTCAATTTTTTCTCAATCAGAATATTTCAAATGCTTGTTCAACATCTCATATAAATAGGACACGTTCGCTTCCATAACAAACTGACGAATAACGTAATTTGCTAAAAAAAGTTATTATGTGTTAAACCATTCTTGTTTTATTTTCTACTTGCGAAGTTACAAAATTACCATTTTTGTAATCTCAAAAAGTATAAAGAAACAAATAAGTAGGTAGTCAGACGGGAAAAATAACCATGTTGATATAAAACACACTTTGTTTATAAAATAGAATACTAGAAAGCATATCAGTTGGTAAATTTTGGTCGCAGACAAACTTTGTAAGCTGTAATATATCATTGTGACAACTGGAATGTTACAGGGCTCATTTACATGTCGGAAAAATATCTGTAGGAAAAAAAAAGATAAAATATAAATTTGGTTAAAAAAATGCCATGCATGTGATAATTTCTAGTTCGCTTGAAAAAGCCCCTGCCTGTTTAACCTTACTTAAGCGGTCCAGACAAAAACATAATGACAATAGTTTTCTCTAATAAGGTCACGTCTTGAATGAGTGAACTCAGCATTATTAGGCTGTCAATAAATATTTATTATATTGCGAAGGGCAAGTTTATATTCCTTGGTTTGCCATTATCTATATACAAAACACGGAAATCTTACGGATCGGTGCAATAAAATAATGAATAAACTACGATTATATGTTAAAGGACTGGTAAAAGAGTCATAAAGGTTAGTGTTTGACAGTTTCTTGTCATCATAATTGTTTTCACGTTACCATCAATAATAATATTTCCTTCATATACGTAAATAATTAAATCAGTCGTAAATATCAAAACCCATCCCCTATGCTTACATATTCACGTCGCCACATAAACAAACTTATTGAATTGTATTTTAAAGATCAGTTATGAAAATGGATCATTAAATTTAATATGTATAAAAGGCATAACAACCTCGCATGAATTATGTCTAATCTCCTTTTTTATAACCAGTTCAAGAGACAACTGCTTCAATTAGCTGCGATTCAATGTTCATACGCATTGTCATTTTAAAGTATAAAAGTGTTTATTTGATAAGCGTAGTTAACTTTATGCTCATTTTTTCACTGTCAAGTTGAGGTAAACAAGGCCTATATTACAACATATTGACTTATTAATGGCGATTGAACAATATTTGAGAATGCGTATGTTAATACAATGTACTGTCTAAAATGTAAAAATTCGGCCCACTCATTTTTGTAAATTTAATATTACCGATAATTTCCAAAGGATAATCATTAAAGACATTTATGTGGGTCACGGGGATGCATACTATTCAGTTGACATTATAAAACTAAAAAAATATTACCCAAAATAAAGTTATTATTTCTTTTACCATTTACACTTGATTAGAGATAATTTCCATTTTATTTTTGCTGGCAGTTTTTTTCGACAACCAAATATTGTTATAAAGTACTATATGTTTGATATAGTGTGCTTATAAATGATCACTTAAAGACAGCTTTCAATATTGATCACATACCCGTGCCGCTTTAACGTCTCCGTAAAATTTGTATTGCAGGCCCGTGTATATACTTTAACGAGACGTCATTTGTACTAAACATAGCGTAAAGACACGCTGAATGTTAGCATTACACTATAAGCGCATGAATGCAAACACATGATATATTTTACTGTTAACTGTTATTAAAAAAGGTATGTGATTTAAAAAATTTGAACTCGTTTAATAATAAGACCAGTTACAAACCATCCTGATGTTTGATGTGTATTCTCTCCTTCTCTTGATTTACTTGCTTACATAATTTTATTTTACTCGATCAATAATTTACTCTTTCAATATCATCCATATCATACATATTACCTTTAACTTTTAAACTACAAATGTATTAAAATGTGCATATACTAGTTTAAATATTAACGAATACCATGTTTTCAAAATTAAAAGGAAGAATTAAACATAACTTTACCAAATGATACCTTACAATCTAAAATTCTTTCTTCAACAGTCTTTGAACGAGCGGAATATATTATAGTAGAACCTGCTGTCGAAGAAAGCACAAAAAAGAAAATCAGTGGGTAATATATAGCACATCATTTAGAAGTCACCGGTTGCAGACAAATTTGTATACAAAAATCTATAACTTAGACAACTTGAATGTGAAATTGCTCATTTACTTGTCGTAAAAATATCTGAAAAAAGGACAGAAATAGAAATTGCCCTAGATCTATTATGTTGTTACCTTTGTATATCTTTCGACAATTACCCTGTAGTCTATTATGGTCAACATTAAGTTTGTTTGTTTGGTTTGGTTTGTTTTTTTATTTATGGCGGACCAACACAATTTATGTCATATTGCACCAAAGCAGGAAAGATGATTTTGGCTATCCTCGAGTGATACAAACTTAAAGCAACACCAGGGGTAAAACAACCTTACCTGCTGGAGCTAAAACATGCATGTTCACATGTTATGAGAACCCATTTAGTCGCCTATAACGATCACACAGAGATAAACGGTGGCTGCAATTCTGATGCCTGAACCTTTAAAGACAACCCCTCAGTCACCAGGGAGTCCACATTACGTGACATATAATGTGGACCCTCTTCTGGATCTCGGACTTGAAGCATACTTATTAAATTTGTGATTCAAGAGTGTTAATATAACTACATATTTTGAGCCTTATACAAAAGTATGTAAAAGAAAAACAACAACAACAATAAAAAAGGAATTATATATAAATAATTTCGATAAATTCCATTGCACAATATGTACACAATGTTTTGTCATTTTACACAACGAAACGCTGAACTAAAGATTAAATATGAAACTACAAGTAATGCGATAGGTTTCCCCTAGAGTATATTTAACACACTCTAACTTCTATCATATTTTTTAATTTTGAACGCTCTAACTCGTTACTCAGTGTGATGTTATATATTGTAATTTACTGCTTTCAATCTTTCAAACAGTAATAAACAATATTATTTTTACAAAGACGAAGTATGTCAATACACGACCTCGATTCTCTTGTGACAGTTTCACAATACTATGAACTTTTATGAAAAGTTGTTTTCGGGGGAAACATTAATCTCAAACAAATTCCTCTAGATCATTTTTTCATGTTAAGCAACGTACATGGCGAAATTCTCTAACAATGTTGTCAATATAATTAACTAAAACATCGTTATGATCAGAGCTGCATCAGTAATAAGGGTGTAGTACTTAAGTACCAGTACCAGTACTTGGCAAATTATGCAGTACCATTACCAGTACCAGTACTAGATTTTAGCTCGGTACTGCAGTACCAGTACTTTTCTTGGTGAAGTAATTAAGTATCAGTACCATTACTTTTATATATTCATCAAAGTTTGAATAAATACAGTGTCAAACAAATAATTGCAAATATTATTCAGCAAAGAAATAAAATCATAATTTTAACATAACATATTTACAACTTTATAGTTTTAACATACTTTTTACAAACAATATTTACAACATATATTCATGTCATATCTAATTGTTTAGTAACCAGTCAACTGTATAAATACAATGCAAACATCTTTCATTTAAAACACAACAGTCTTTTGTTGCCTTTCACACCTTCACACCTCTGTTCAATTTATACCAAAGTAAATAACAACTTTTTATGGTGCTAACAATATCACTTTTTTCACTTGAAATGGGATTTTTTAGAATAGAAGAAATTAATTAGTGTTTATTTTGCTCTTTTACTAGTAAATACAAAGTAATAAAAGATTTTAATAAGGATATTTTAGGGTAAAGAGTTATTGAGTCTGTTTATCTTAATTTAATTTTTACTTAAAGTCTTTGGTGCTTTTTATGATGAATACTATGTTAACATTTGAAGGAATATTGCAGCAAATTATCTTTAGATTTGATAACTTACTTTTTCACAAAAATAAAATATAGTTAATGTAATTTACAGCTTTATTTTATGAGAAAAATTGATGTTATTTTTAATTTTTATCAAAACCAAAAGTACTGGGTAATGCAGTAGCAGTACCACTTTTTAAGACAGTAATGCAGTACCAGTACCAGTAGTAGCAAAATTTTGTAAGAGTAATTCAGTATCAGTACCAGTACTTGCAAAATCGCTGCAGTACGTACTGCAGCACCAGTACCAGTACCAGTAATGCAGCTCTGGTTATGATGCACCTTGGATCCTTTGTGACGGATTTTAGGGATATAATCCAAATTACCACATAGCAAGAAGTATTACAGAAGATTTTTGTTGATGCATCCTGTACTTTAGATTAGATGAACTTTTTATATGGAAAAAATAATAAATAAACATGATTTTAATCCTGATTTTAGTAAAAGATGCACTTAATTGTTGTATTGTCATGAAAGCCGATATTTTGTATGTCAAAAAGGAATAATAGAATTAGTTTTGTGAATCTGAAATGTAAAGTTCAGAAAGAATATAGAGAAAGTCGTAAAGTCAGTCATCTTTTTTTAAATTCTAGAAATGGTACATATATATTCTAAAGAACCTTTAAAATATAGTGATGTATGGATTTTTTTTTCTGAATATGTGTACATGTATTTTGTTGGTAAAACTGTTAAAGTTTATATTTTGTCATATAAAACAAATTATAATGAAATACAAAAAAGTTGAGTGTTATGATTGTGTAAAATAACTTTCAGACCCATATCCCCTGCCAAGGCAGAGATGAAAAGGTCCCATTTTAAATTATGGAACATCCGGAGAGTTGTTTATGGAATCTTCAATGTGATATTTTCATACTATTCCTTGAAAATCGGCTCAAATTGATAAAAATGCATGTGCTGTAAATCAGATCAGAGAATAGAGATTATAAAGCTTTTGTATCACAGACAGCCAAATAACACATTTAAAATGTAGGCAATATCTCAAGGTTAATTCAGGGAAGAATATTGAAACCACCCAACAAGACCAATATTGAATTAAGGGAGCTAAAGTCGGTATCGGATTGGTAATATTACATTTCTATTACTATGTATTTGACGGCATTTTGCAGCCTCCACACAGCACAATGTGTATGTCATTGTATAATTATGAGGTAAAATATAATATACTGGTTGGAATTATTAAATCATATTCAAAAATACTGATTGATTACTTTTTCATTCTATAACATAACAAATACATTAGCAAAATAAAAGATGCACTTAACACAATTAGTTTTTCATGGTTTAAAAAGAAACATCTTTGTTCGACATAATCTTAAAACCGATATGTCATTCATAAACTTTAAATCTGATTACAGAATCAAAACATAGAGATGACATGACTATATTTTTGCTATTTAGAGCGAGATGGTGAAATATCGTCCAATTAAGAACACACATGGTATGTAAAGTGCATATCAAAGTTGTTCCCTATTTTATTGAATATATTGCTCCCAAAGTATGTCATGTTAACGAATACAAAATTGTATATTCGCCGGTTTGATTTTATAAGACCTTCAACTTATAAGTAATTGGGCTCTGTTTAATATGAACAAGCTAAATCAAACTGAGCCTGCAACAGCTTCAATTCACCGTTTTAGAAGTTCCTTAGGGGTTCTGTTTTTTTCTATTTCAAAAGGAATTATTTTCTTCTGATTTTGATCTCCTTACTTGATATTTACCTCGTAGTTAGCAAATTGAAAGAAAATACTGATAATAAAATAGCAACAAACAATTGTTTCATGTTTAAGAAAAAAAATGTCGCAAAAAAAACAAAAACAAAATACCCCTGAGCATAACAACCACTAATCAGGACGAAAATCAGTTGCCATTACATGTTTTGCGTTTATTAGATCGCATCTTTGCACGAGAATACGAAATGATACTCAGATAAATCTCACGAAATAATACGCAACTATTGAAATCATGTACCTTTTGGAAAATTTCCCAATGATTAACATTGGTTTTGATCTTGCGAATGCTGAGTTAACAAATTCTAGCCTTTGCAATAAAATATTTTTCTTTTACATTTTAATGTTTTAAAAGATAATGTTCTAAAATAACTTTCATCAATAGCATATTTACTCTAGTTAATGTTGATTGTAATACTTTTTAATGCTTTTTTCCTCTATATTATACGTAAGAACTAAGTTTTAATGAAACATCTATCAATGATACACCGTACAAAATGGTTATGTTCAGACTGAAAAATGTCGGTACTGTTACATTTGTAACCATGAGTATTTTTCTACATAATAGACTAAAATAATAAACAAATGACAAAAATACAGCTGCCTCGACATGGATTTTCACAAAACAGGGATAATTTAAAGGTTATGATTATGTACATGTGTATGATGTTTTTTCACAAACAAAAGTCATAATCACTGCTATATCCAGATTAATAGAGTAGGTTCTTTATTCATGAGTATGTTCTTTATTTCAGAAACAAAATGAAAAAAAGAATTTGCAAAGAAACAAGTTGTTAATTGAATGCAATAAAAAAATCATGTTAAGACACATTTTAATTTGAAAAATAGAAAATAAGTCGTTTTTAAAAAAAACAAACAGTCTATTTTTCATATTTTATTATCGTATATTGTTTTCTATATTTTTTCATTTTGTATTTATATGAAGATTTTATTAATTAGACCTGTTCATCTTTTAATTACAAAATGAATAAATGCTGAGTTCACATAAAGTGCAATCCAATGGTTGTATAAATAACAATATATGGAAATATGTCCATAAACAGCTATGGCTAGGGATGTAAGCATCAACAATAAAGTATTGAAAATATTTAGTGAAGCTCAAATATTGTGAAATGAAGTGGAAATAGCGCAATTACACAGCCATTTGTTAATACAAGTTAAATCAAAGCGATATATAGAGCACTTCATGAAATAGTTCTAATTGAACGGATATACTTATAAAGAATGTTGATTGGACAAGTAATTGTCAGATTGATAAAATTTGATTTGTTTAATAAGTACACAACCATCACTTTTATTTTCCTTATGTAATCGGGATAATCATAATTCATAGTTTGATTTTGTTTCGTTTGAAATACGAACTTATTTTAAAGATCATTTTTATGAAAGTGATATTGTTAAATTAAAAAATTCAAATCATAGTGATAAAATTCTTATTTCTTGATGAAAAGGAAAACGGTACAATTTCTAGTATAACAATAGGGAAATATACCTTTTTAGAATCTTAACTCAGCGGACATATTATTGGAAGAGAAAACATCAGAGCAAAAAATCCACTTATTTGGGCATATTTTTTCTTTGTTGGCTTATTAAAGCCATTTTGAATTTCAATCTTATCACCCTATTAAGTATAAATTCGCTTATCTTATTGTTTTTAAACTCATATTTGAGGATGTATCAGGCCACATTAAATGTATACCGTATTGATTCAAACTTCCCTTCAGCTAATGCTTCTTTGATTCAATTGTCTTGTATCAAACAAACAAGAATTAAATATTACACTGCTTTAATGTAATATTCTGCTGCATATTATTCAATCATTGATGTTTTTGTCAAATATAATACGTTCAGATATTGATTACATAAAAATAATTTTTGAGTAGGCGCAGAATTATCTTGACTTTTAATTTTATTTTTATTTTCCATATATCTGTTTTAGCTATTAGGAAATATTGCACGCGTTGTTTGTTGAAAACAAAACAAAGAGAAGACTTGCATAAGACCATTTACCGGTGAATTAAGTGGTCACAAAGCAAGAGCATTTACGTTAACGTTATAGATGTTAGTTAAGGTCAAAACTATAAATCATGTGATAAGATCGTTTGTTTTGAAAGTTATTGATATGAACATGTATTTTATTCTTGGTTAAAGACACGTCATGTCTATTGATCGTTTATTTATTTTATATAACGATTCACCAGAAATCAATAATATCGTACATAGAGTCGACATCATACCATATTGCATAATCAGATACAGACTTTATAAATGCATCTCCACTGAGGCCAAAAAGCATTAAAAATAAATTTTAAATCTTCAACATGGATCAAATAAAGCACTTAAAATTGGACTACAAATCAAATTAAACTTGAGAGTGAGTGCAACCCTTAGCCCGATTTGTGTAAGAAGAGTTGCAAAGCCTTTCATTTTTAGGTCATTTTTAGATAATTTCGCACAATAAAACTTATTGCTCCACAAATGATGTGAAAAGTTAAACGTTCGACTTCCATCAAATATAAAGTGTGAATTGTATAAAATAAGTATCCTATTGCAAATTCTTAAATATACCAATGTTTCGGCTAAACTGTGTACAAAAATAAATATTCTAACACGCTTCACACCTTTCACGACAAACAAGTGCATTTTTACACAATATATGCACAGTATAGAAAAGAGTAAATATTCGTAAGAATGACTGCAGATGGAAAAATGTCAGCTCAAAATTGCAACTATATAATCCGTTTTTTATCATTGGAATCCGTAAATTAATTATCAAATTTACCAATGAATAGAGTCGCAATGGGCAATTTCAGTACCAATTGCTGTACCTAATATTTGTAGGTAATAAGTTGTGATTTCTGTTTAACCTTTACTACGCTTATCAAATAAACTCTAAATGACAATGCGTATGAACATTGAATCGCAGCTAATTGAAGCATGTGTCTTTTGAACTGGTTATAAAAAGATAAGACATAATTTATGCGAAGTTGTTATGCCTTTTATTCATATCAAATTTAATGATCCATTTTTAAAACCGATCTGTAAAATCCAATTCAATAATTCTATAAGTTTGTTTATGTGGCCACATGAATATGTAATCATAGGGAATGGCTTTTGATTCAATGACTGATTACATTATTTATATGAAGGAGATATTATTACTGATGGTAGCGTGAAAACAATTTTTATTACATGAGAACGTCAAACAGCAATTATATATTTAACTAATGATCCGTAAATCCGTACAGATCTGTAAATGTCTTGAATTTCAAAACATGTATTTGTGTTCAGAACTAATAAGCCATGTTGCCGCGTTTTCCACTTTTTTACTTAATACCAGCAAATCTTAATTATCACACAGTCACAAGGTATTTTAGATTAACATTTAAATAACGGTTAATTATTACATGCTTTGAAATATGATAAACTATCTCAGTGGAGTTTTAACATAGACATTGTGCTCCAAGGCCGGCCTAGACATATCACAGTCTCTCGTCAAGATTTGGAATTAAATAACCGATCTGACCACTGACTTTATACTGAACATATATTATCTGATTTATACTGAAAATATATCATCATTCAATCTATTTGGAAAACGGTTTTATATAAAAATTGGCTTCGATGTTCTAACAACTGTTTCTATATATATTGTCATTCATTTGTCAAACTGCTTACCATTTCAAGACCAATAATTCTTATTATACTGTGCATATTACTTCACAAATGTTTATGTTTATGTTTCAAATGATAACCTTTTATGATATACTCGTCATAAAGATATTATAGATTGATGTTTATTTACATATGTTTATTTGAATAAGTAATGTATTATACAAATCCGGCAAAATCGTTAATTACTCAAATGTGGGAAGTAAAACTTAATTCTGTAATGGTTATTTTGTCCTTTTTTTCTGCACTTGAGTCAAGGTAGTTCTGTATCAAAATCATATGAAACCATTAGGGAGTCTATTGTTCAATTGTTTAAAAGATAGTGTGACGCGAAATGACGTTCAATTGAAATAACTGATGTATACAATACCTTTTAGAGCGATTAAAAACTTTAAACTAAGTTCCCGTTGGGGACATGTGCCAGAGCAAATTTCAATTAGAGGTCTTGCAGATGTATTATATAATAGCTAGCTTCCTAAAAAACAATTCTACTGCACTGGACCACCTAGGGTTAATGAGATGAACATATGATCTTATCAGATGACCAAGCAGAACGCTAAAAGTATCCTATCAGAGTGGCCGCAGTTAATTTCTCTTGATTTATGTGTTTATGTGTTATTAATAGAATTAAGATTTATTCAATTATTCTTGTTACATGGATTATTACAATTACCTTTGTAAAATGGATTAAATACCGGATTTGTTTGTTGATATATTGATTTAAAGTGACAATATTCTGGATATAACAATTGACTTCTGCTTTTGATTTGATTATCCATTTACATTTTCCACATGGATAGCTACAAGAATGGGCAAAGTGTTCAGTTCCAGTAGGGAACTTCACTTTTCAAGAAGCCCAACAGTCGCTATAACCAGTACAGTAGGTACTGAGGCGTACTGCGACGACCCCAGAGTTTGCGGACAGTAGGTCCAACATAACTCTGCAACAAAATTTGGAAAGTCTAGAGTTTGCGGACAGTAGGTCCAACATTAACTCTCCAACAGATTAGGAAAATCTGTTTCGTCATCATGGAATGATGGACAACAGCTATGAAGCCTTGGCCATCTGCAACACAGATGATTGACCTTCCAAGTTTTATGCTACAACTACTACTACAACAACAAAGACAATATTGTTTTAACTGGAAGTTAACAAGACATAAAATTAATAATATACTATTTAACAATTTAATTTCTTGAGCCACGAACATACCAAAGTCATGTTTCTTAGGCCAACGAAATGCACATGTCAATAATTTATAGCTTATAATTTTCTATTGGTGAAAAAGATCTGCAGTATCTTACTGTTTTAGAAAATATCAGCTAGCTCTTGCTCACAAAATATAATTCTATGTTTAGTTGGGTAACTGTATGATAAGTTAAAATAAAAATAATTTGATTTAAAGATATAATATGCTCAAATTTTTTGTATTTTTAAATATTGATAATTGCTACACAGTCTCTTTTTAAATATAAAATAAACATGTTTTGACTACACACTAAGAAGATATCTTATGTCTTAAACTCTACACAATTTAGAGGCACAAAAAGAATGTATAGTGTCAAAAAAAAAAAAATAAAAAAAAAAAAATAATAATAATAATAATAATAAAAAAAGTATGAGTATAGTATATCTTTAACATGCTTTGGGCGGATGAACAGTAACTTGCATTTTACAGTATCATCCTTGAACAGGCTCATTCAAAATCAAGCCTGCAACATTTTCAGTTTTGCTGTTTTGGGCGTATTGTAGAGATTTTATTTGCACACAAAAATGGTTTTATATAAGAGGAATATTCTGGAGTAAGTTTTGCCTAGAAATGTCAAGAACTGTGTACTCCAAATTTGTTATATAAGATGGAATATGCTGGAGCTAGTTTTGCATAGAAATGTCAAGAACTGTGTACTCCAAATTTGTTATATAAGATGGAATATGCTGGAGCTAGTTTTGCATAGAAATGTCAAGAACTGTGTACTCCAAATTTGTTATATAAGAGGGAATATGCTGGAGCTAGTTTTGCATAGAAATGTCAAGAACTGTGTACTCCAAATTTGTTATATAAGATGGAATATGCTGGAGCTAGTTTTGCATAGAAATGTCAAGAACTGTGTACTCCAAATTTGTTATATAAGGGGGAATATGCTGGAGCTAGTTTTGCATAGAAATGTCAAGAACTGTGTACTCCAAATTTGTTATATAAGATGAAATATGCTGGGGCTAGTTTTGCATAGAAATGTCAAGAACTGTGTACTCCAAATTTGTTATATAAGAGGGAATATGCTGGAGCTAGTTTTGCATAAAATGTCAAAACCGTGTACTACAAATTAGTTATCTATATAAAAGCGAATATGCTAGAGCAATTTTTGCAATAAATATCCAAAACTGAGTTCTCCAAATTTGTTATATAAGATGGAATATATTGGAGCATGTTTTGCATAGAAATGTCAAAACCCGCGAGTACTCCAAATTTGTCATACGAGAAGGAATATGTTGAAGCAAATTTTGCATAGATTGTCAAAACCTGAATGCTCCAAATTTGTTATATAGGAAGAATAAATATGCTGGAGAAAGTGTTTTGCATAGAAGTGTCAAAAACTGTGACTCCAAATTTGCTCTTGTGAAAAATCACCGTTTGGAGCTGATCTTATGAAGGAATTGTTACGTTCCTTACGGAAAGTAAACACATATTAAATAACATTGGTTGTATATAATGTGAGGTAAGAATCTCAGGGGCAACCATGAGTACATATACAAGAAAGAAAACAGAATGTGAGTATGCATTGTTTTTACAATACTCTAGAAACACTTTGAAATACCCTGAACATTGTAAGTTCATAACTTTCAATATTGGTACCTGCTTGAGACGGTTCAATAATGAAATTTATATTGAATAATTCTTTACCTGTATATCTCAAGTAAAGTACACTGACAATGTCGATTGTAAAGAATTTGCTTTTATTTTTAAGAAAATGACATGTCATTCGAAATGGAAGACATGAAATAAAATATGAAAAGTTTTTAGTGAAGAAAATAAACATTTAATCACACAAATATTTTTCTATCCAGAATTTTCTTCGACTGAAAGGTGTATGTAGACATAGCTCAATGCATAATTAAATACATGTTTGATATACTTCGTATGCATTGAAATTTTTGCTCAAGCTAACTACAGTAAAGCATAGAAAAATAAATAAATGAATTAATGAATATAATAAAATAAACTTTTAAGATGGGGGGGGGGGGGGATCATTTGCATTTGCCACTTAAAGCTTGTCTTTCACTGTTGGACAAACCTATGAAACCAATGTTTTACCATTCATTACAATAATGATAGTTTATACAAAGCTGCAATGTGCAGGTTTAGATGGTTTAGATAAGGTTGATAATTTGGGATTTACTGTATACATGTTCAGATAAATCTCTCACTGGACCCTCTCAGTGAATTGTTTTTGTTAGGGTTTATCATCGGACTTATCCCTGGGAAAACAGCAGGTATTAATAGCCGTGCCTGGTTTGTAGGTCAAACATATGTCTTAATTTGATTTGTTTGTTTGCAAGGAGGGGTTGCTAATTAACCTTCACTGTGTTATGATCCATGGCGCTATAAATTACTCAGAGAGGGATTTGTGTCGGACCTATCACAACAATAGGCAAACAAAAACCTGATTGTGCTACGGCTGTCAAAGTGTCATTAAAATTTTGATTTAAATAATTGAAACAACTAGTTTCAATAAAAATATTAATTATATCAAGAAAACTGCAGTTTAGTCTATGAAACATTTCTACGGTTGATGAACGCATTTATATTTGTAGACTGCATGTTAATTAGTCAACTAGAAATGTTATAAAATTTGAAAAAGAAATGGCAGATAAATTAATAATATATCATTATATGTAGATGTGGTACCTTACTCGTCATTGCCCGGGGAAAGGAAAACACTAAGCAGATAATTCTACCAAATGGCATGGTCATAGAATGTTACTTGTTTGGGGTTTTGTTTTCAAACAACTGAATAAGTAAGTGGTGATAAGAGATTCAGCCATTTGTTTTGATAGTTTTCATTTTCGTTTTTGAAATAAATAAATAAATCAGTTGATGACTTAATTAACATAATTAATTGATGGATTGATTCCGAACAAAAATGATAATAATATTGATAATTCAGGAAAAATGAACAAATTCATTTGTATGTTTCATTATATTCTATCCTGTATCGAGTGGAATCGAAAACCATAGAAACATGTACTGTAACTGCAATACAGAGCTGATTTTGAAAATAATATACATGTGTTTTTTTGAAGAAAACATGTAATGTGAGTTCTCCACATATATACGTCTTTCGCATTATATAATTGCGAGAGAGATGTCTGAAAGGTTTTTTAAAAAAAAAAACAAAAAAAACAAAAACACACACACAAGTCATATGTGATTTTCTGGTATTCTATTCTTTATTAGATATTTGTGATGGAAACCCGTGATACCTCTTTCTTTTAAAGAAACAGACTAAGCCTCAGAAATAAACACAATTTCCATTAAAAAAAGGGGGGAAAATGCATTTTATACTGTTGTCATAATGCATTAAAAACATGTGATTTTAATACTTATAATCTAACTTTAATCTGAAGTAAATAGCACAGAATGTGAAAAAAAAAATGTAAATAATATAAACGAATAATGGCAGGTTTAGGCTTAATGGGCCTTTAACCGCAGATCAGTAATTTCAAAACACTGATTTTGCAAGATACACATGTATCATAAATCGTGCCTAAAGAAATTATAATTAAAAGCATAAATGTGTTGCTTTAAAACCATAGAAAACTTCGAATATCACTACATGTGAAAGAATTTTATGCTACACGTATATGTGTGTCAAGCTTGTTTACAATTTTTTGTTTACAATATGCAATACAATGTATCAATTTTGCAATGTCGCATTGCAGCAGGGGTCAAGCCTAATGACCTTTTCCATACAGTAGAAATAGGGAATAGTATTCTTTTATAATGATTGTTACTTTTACAGCATTTTATGTATATGGCAATTGCATACTTTATTTTGTACATTACATTTTCAGTTTTGAAAAGTTAAGAGTCGTAGATTGAATGCGAAAAGTTAATAGTCGTAGATTGAATGCGTAATCATTGTACTTGGTTATGAAGTTTTAACGACTTATCAAAATGCGAGCATGGTCTCTAAAATCTCATTAACCCTAGGTGGTCCAGTGCAGTAGAATTAATAAATTAAACGAGACTTACCTGGAAGTTGAAGTTCAATTATTATTCTACTGCTACTGGACCACAGGGTTTAATGCCCACCCGGTTACCCCTCCCATATGTATAAGCCATTGTCGCATTTTGCATAATTATGTATGCTCTTAAAGTCTGCTTGGTCATCTGATAAGATCATATGTTCATCTCATTAAACCCTGTGGTCCAGTAGCAGTAGAATAATAATTGAACTTCAACTTCCAGGTAAGTCTCGTTTAATTTATTAATTATCAACCTTGCTAAAATTGCATGAAAATGGACTGATGGTAAACTTATTGAATATTTTTTATTCATGTCAGCCTCTATGTGATACAGGCATGCATGTCAATGCTTTGGTCTTTATATTAATTATGCAATTCAACCATGTATATTCAAACACGATAGGGAGTATTTGATCATGGTGCAGCCCAAGTTTAATTTATTAACATATTTTTTATATTATCCAAATCAAAATTGTAAAGCACAAGAAAAACTGATTATATAACTTTAAATTAATATAAATAAATTGAATGTTTTATATAAAATAATATTTCTACTCTTTTGTTTAGCATGGTACCCAACACTATTATTAAATCTTATTTATTTTACATGCTATTTTACACTCAGTCCTTATAAAATGATTTTCTATTCATATATTCAATATATTCAATACAGAAACAAGATGAAATAAAGTTATCATCGTTACGTACACCTTATGTTATCTTATTTAGAACAATTTAATTCGCAAGAATTAGCTTTTCAATTTAAATGATATCGTATACTTATAGCTAAAAGCCCATCATGTAATGACAAATTTTCTTGTACTAGAAACCTTTAGGGATTATCAATATTTTCAAAACAGTCAATAAAGGTGCGATATTCCTCTTTGTAAGCCTGTCACATTAAAAGGATAACCATTTATATTCTTAGACAATTAATACCATAAAAGACACACCGTTATATAGATCTGACACAGATAGTCCTGCATGGTTTCTGCCATTTTAATCAATTCCTTTATAAGTCTGTCAATAATCATTTTATCATTGTATTAACAAAAAGTAATTTAAATACTGTTCGGTCAATGTGAAATGTTATGTGTTGCAAAAGCATAGATGAAGAGCCACAGAATAGGAATTATAAAATTTTAACTATTTAAAATATAGAAAATTATTTGCTTGCTATTATTAAAAAAGATAACTTCAAGAGTTGAAATAAACATTTACTTCATCTGTATCAAGGGTTATAAAAAATGCATTATGTTATTTTTCACATTATGAATAAAGTCCACGACAAAAAATCATTTACTTTTATTCTCAATTAGAATATTTCATTTGTTTGTTTTGAATAATATCATTTTATACTTTAGGCAAATGACATTATCCAAACTCTTTTTAAACTCTAGATGTAGACAAATCAATAGGAAACGTTTGCTACTGTAACACTAAAAAACAGACGAACAACTAAATTTCACGAATGCTCAACATAGTAATGTGTTTAACTATTCTTGTTTTATTGTTTTTCTACTTTCGACGATACAACATAACCATTTTTTAATCTCGAAATGTATGAAGAAACAAATAAGTAGGTAGTCAGACGAAAAAAGTCCCCATGTTGATATTAAACACACTTTGTTTATAAAATAGAATACTAGAAAGCATATCATTTTGTAAATTTTGGTCGCAGACAAATTTTGTAAGCTGTAATATATCATTGAGACAACTGGAATGTTACATGGCTCATTTACTTGTCGGAAAAATATTTTAGGAACAAAGATAAAATATAAGTTTTCTTTCAAATTAATTACTATTTATGTGATAATTTCAAGTTCGCTTGGAAAAGCCACTGCCTGTGTAACTTTAATTATGCAGTCCAGACAAAAACATGCTGACATAAACAACTTCTCTCTAATAAGGTCACGTGTTTAATTAGAGAATAATCAGCATTATAAGTTTGTCAATAAATATGTATCGGATTGCGAAGGGCAAGTTCATATTCCCTGGTATGTCATTAAGAAAACTTAACATGATAAGATATTGGTCAAAAATTGCATCACTTGTTAAGCAAGCGTATTTACTTCTTAAGTCAGACACAGATGTTGGTCGAAATCATAACGGAAAAAATTCGGCTTCTTTTATCAAAGACACCTTGTCAAGTCTTGGCTTTTCATATATTTGGGACAATCAGTTTGATATAGATATACCATATAATACTATTAAACAAAGATTAATTGACACCTTTCTACAAAGTTGGTATGCATCTATCAATAATTCACCAAGATTACAAACATATTGTATATTTATACATTCTTTTGAAATGGAAAAGTATTTAGATTATGTCCAAGAAAGTAAATACAGAACTGCTTTAACTAGATTTCGAACTTCTTCCCATAATTTATTTATAGAAACTGGTAGATACAAAAACATTCCTAGAGAACAGCGATTATGTAAATCATGCAATATGAAGCAAATAGAGAGTGAATACCACTTTCTCCTTGTGTGTCCACACTACCGAGATCTTCGAACAAAATATTTAAAAAATACTACTGCCATTGGCCTACTATGAATAAATGAGATAGTATCTTGTCGTCAGACTCAAAGAAAAATATATGTGCCTTAGCTAAATTTCTGTATTGGGCAAATCATAAACGTATATCTTAATCTGATATTTTTTGTGATAAACTATATTGTTGATAAGTAAAAGTCTTATTTGTTCCCATATTAACTTGTATTCTTCAGAAAACTTGTGTATAATTGTTAACTGCTATTTTTCTCACTGTACATGTGTATCATTGTTAATTGGCTATAAGCAATGTATTTTGTTTTATGCTTAATAAAATTCGTATTCGTATTCGTATTCATTATCTATCTACAAAACACTTAAATTGCAAAAATCGGTGCAATAAAGTAATCATTACTACAATTATTATAGTATATTAATTGGACTGGTAAAGGAATCACAAGAAAAGTTAGTAACGGGCCATTGAAACTTGAATTTTAATTTATTTTCAATTTTTTAATTATTTTCCTCTCACATATTTATTAATTCAATGTAGAAAAGTGTGGTCTTACTTAAATATGATGGAATAACTTATGGGTCAAGTTTTGATAGAAGAAAAACTATTGAACTTGAATGTTTTGCAAGACATCATTTAGTTACAAAGCATATCATATTCATGTATATATAGGTTAAATTACGTCATTAAGTAATTATCTGCCAATTTTCGTGATTTTAATCTAGGCTGTTGCAATAAAGTACAATGTTTGTTTTCTTATTTTTTATGAAAAAATCAGTGATAACAAAATTTCGTAAATATGTTTGACCTATCAAAAATTGATCGATAGCTGTGATTTAAAATTCAATGTTTTCATACATATTTTCACGAGAATTACGAACCACAATATATTAAGCATTTAGAATTCGGGAAATCTATTTTCAATTTAATAAAGATTTTATAACAAAATCTAAAACATAACAACTTACAAAATTAATATGTAAGATAGTTTGTCATATTTTAAAGCGTGTTATAATTAACCGTAATTTACATGTAAATCTAAAACCAATGAGGCAACTAGGCTTATTAGTTCTGAACACAAATACATGATTTGAAATTCAAGACATTTACGGGTCTGTACGAATCATTAGTTAAATATATAATTTCTGTTTGACGTTTTCATGTAATAATAATTGTTTTCAGTCTACCATCAATAATAACATTTCCTTCATATAAATAATTTAATCAGTCATAAACATCAAAACCCATCCCCTATGATTACATATTCACGTCGACACATAAACAAACTTATTGAATTGTATTTGAAAGATCAGTTATGACAATGGATCATTAAATTTGATATGAAGAAAAGGCATAACAATCTCGCATGAATAATGTCTGTTCTTTTTTATAACACGTTTAAAAGACAACTGCTTTAATTAGCTGCGATTCAATGTTCATACGCATTGTCATTTTAAAGTTTAAAAGTGTTTATTTGATAAGCGTAGTTAAGGTGACTTTATGCTCATTTTTTCACTAAACAAGGCGTATATTACAACAGATTGACTTATTAATGGCGATTGAACAATATTTGTGAATGACATATTTTTAATATTGTTTAAAATATAAAAATACCGCCCTACTCTTTTTTTTAAATTGAACATTGCCGATAATTTCCAAAGGATATTTATAGATATTAATGTGCGCCACGAGGTTACATACCATTCAGCTGACGCTTATCATTAAACTAAAAATAAATTACCCAAAATAAAGTTATTCTGAATTTTACCATTGAATAAGGATAATGTCAGTTTAAGGTTTCGCAGGCAGTTTCTTTCGATAACCAAATATGTTTATAAAATAGTAAATGTTTGATATATTGTGCTTTTGAATCATCATTTTAAGACAGTTTCAGTATCGATCACATACCCGTGCCGCTTTACGACTCCGTAAAAAATGGTATTAATACTTTAACGTGACGTTATTTGCATTAAACATAGCGTAAAACCTATCTGGATGTTAGCTTTACAATATAGGCGCGCAAATGCAAACAGATAATGTAGTTTACTGTTAACTGTTATTTAAAAAAGGTATGTGATAAATAAAATATAATATTTGTGTTGGTTCATTATTGAATTAGCCGAACTTGTTCAATTGCCAGTCTCGTCTTATATAATATTATGCAACTCGTTCTATTAATAATTCACTGATTCAAAATCACTATATCAAAATGTTACGTAGTCATATCCTATTTAAATGCCCATATACTACAATTATTCAACGAATATGAATTTAGTTTTTACAACCAAAGGAAGAATTTAACATAACTTTACAAAATGATATCTTACACGCTACGATTCCTTTCTCAATAGTCTTTCAACGTGAAGAAAACGTAATGTAGATAGCACAAAGAAAATCAACAATAATATATAGTAAATCATTTAGAAGTCACCAGTTGCAGACAAATTAGTATGCAAAAAACTATACCTTAGACAACATGAATGTGAAATTGGTCATTATCGTCGGCAAAAATACAAGTTGCCATAATGTGTTATTACGTCTATTTATCTCTCGACACTAACTCTGCCGTCTATAATGGTCCAAATTACGTTTTGTTTTGTTTGCTTTGGTTTGGTTTTACAGCCCATCAACACAATTTAGGTCATATGGCACCGAAACAGCAAAGATGATTTTGGGTATCCTCGGGTCACACAAAATTAAAGCAACACAAGGGATAAAAACCACCTCATCTGCTTGAGCTAAGACATGTATAGACTGAAGAAATTAGGACCAATTTAGTCGTCTATTACGAGCACACAGGGATAAACAGTTGATGCGACCCTTAAAATCAACCCCCATCCACAACGGTGTTCACATTACTTGACATGTAATGTGGACCCTTTTATGTATGTCGGACTTGAAGCATTTGATTCAAGAATGTTTATATAACTACATAATTTGCGCTAAATACAAATACAAGGTATTTAAATATCAACAAAGAAAACAACTATATGTTAGCAATTTGGAAACATACCATTGCACAATATGAATACAATATTTTGTCATTTAACACAACGAAACGCTGACCTAAATATTAAATAAGAAACTACGAGTAATGCGATAGGTCTCACCTGGAGTATATTTAACACCCTTTAACTTGTATCATATTTTTTTAATTTTGTACGCTCTAAACTCTTTACTCAGTGTGATGATATATATCTTGCTATACTGCAGTCAATTTTAAAACAGTAATAAACAATATTATTTTTACAAAAACGAAGTATGTCAATACACGACCTCGTTTCTCTTGTGACAGTTTCACAATACTATGAACTTTTATGACAAGTTGTTTTTGAAGATGTATTTTCGGGAGAAAATTAATCTAATCATAATCCAAAGCAAAGAGATATTTCAAACAAATTCCTCTACATCATTTTTTCATGTTAAGCAACGAAAACAGCGAAATTCTCTTATAATGGTGTCAATATAATTAACTGAAACATAGTTATGATGCACCATGGATCCTTTCTATTAGACAATTTACGACGGATTTTAGGTATTTACCAAATTACCACAAAGAAAAAAGTAATTTTACAAAAGTTTTTTGTTGTTGAATGCTGGACTAGAATTTTTTTTTTGAAAAATAATTAGAAAACATTATTTAAATCTTGATTTTAGTAAAAGATGCACTCAATTGTTGTATTGTCATGAAAGCCGATATTTTGTCTGTCATAAAGAAATGATAAGATTAGTTTGTGAATCTGAATTGTAAAGTGAAAATATAGAAAGTTGTATATTCATATTTTTCTTATTTTTCTATTCTAGACATGTTATATACTAAATAACCTAAATATAGTGATGTATGGATTCTGTTCGGAATATGTGTATTTTGTGGGTAAAATCGTGAAAGACTAAATAATAATGAAATAGAAAAGAGTTGAGTGGTATATGCAAGTCACCTTTCAGTGCCATAGCACTTAATGGAGCAGAGATGAAAAAGTGCAATTTTAAATTGAGAAACATCTGCCGATTTGATTATGGAATCTTCAATGTGACATTTTCATACTATTCCATTAAAATAGACGTTTGACCCAAAATGAAAAACTGCATGTACTGTAAACGAGAAAATGTATGGGCAAAACTATTTCGAAATAGGGTCAGAGATTATCAAGCTTTTGTATCACAGACAGTTGCCGAAAGACAAAGTTAAACAATAGGCAATATCTAAAGGTTAATTTAAGGAAGAATACTGAAACCACCCAACAAGAACAATATTGAATGAAGGGAGCTCAAGTTGGTATCGGACTGGTAATATAACATCCCTATTACAATGTATTTGGCGACATTTTGCAGCCTCCACACAGCACAATTAGTCGTCATGGCATAATTAGGAGGTAAAATATGATATGAAATTATTAAATCATATTCAAAATACTGATTGACTATAACAGAACAAAAACATTGGCAAAATAAATGATGTACTTATCACAATTTTTCATGATATTAAAAATGTTTGCAGCTTCTAAATAAACATCTTTAGTCGACAAAATCTTAAAATCAATATATCATTCATAAACTTGAAATTTGATGACAGATTCTAAGCAGAGAGATGACTTTAATTTTGCTAGGTGAAATATCGTCCAATTAACAACACTAATGCTAAATCTAGAAGTGCATATCAACTTTGTTCCTGCATTTTATTTTTATCGAAATATTTCTATCCTAAAGTATGTCATCTTAACAGAAATTCTACATTATTTTTACCAATGAAATATGTCCATAAACAGCTATGGCTAGGGATGTAAGCATCAACAATAAAGTATTGAAAATATTCAGTGAAGCTCAAGTATTGGGAAATTAAGTGGAAATAGCGCAATTACATAACCATTTGTTGATAAGCGATAAATAGAGCACTTCATGAAATAGTTCTGTTTGAACGGATGAACTTATAAAGCAGGATAATTGGAAAAGTAAGTGTAAGATTGATAAGATTTTATTTCTTAAAGTACACGATTATCCTTTCCTTTTTCTTATGTCAATGTTTCGGCCATCCTCAGTGTACACAAATAAATATTCTAACACGCTTCACACCATTCACGACAAACAAATGCATTATTACACAATATATGCAAGGTATAAAAAAGAGTAAATATTCTTCAGAATGACTGCAGATGGAAAAATGTCGACTCAAAATCGCAACCAGATAAGTCGTTTTTTTTATCATAGGAATCCATAAATTCTTTTTCAAATTTACCCATGAATAAGGACGCAAATTGGCAATATCTGTACCAATTGCTTTACCTAATTTTTGAAGGTAATGAGTATTGTTTTTTGTTTTTGCACTCAAAACACTGTTTTCATATTATAAATGGTATGTAAAAAAAATTCCGGTACAGTCGTGTTCAAAAACCTCAGTGAAGTTTAAACATTAATTTTGAATTTTAACATAAGACATTGCGCTAAAAAATTTGAGTGCAAGGCACACAGTCCACATATTTGAAGAAAATAACTTATCTGACAACTTCACATTTACTTTATACATAACATATATTATCATGCATTCTCTTCGGAAAAACTGTTATATAAAGAATTTGGACCCCATTTAATCTACAACATATATATTGTCTTTAATTTGTCTAACTGCTTACCATTTCAAGAACAATAATGCTAATAATATTGTGTATATTATTCAAAAATGTTTATGTTTCAAATGCTAACATTTTATGATATACTCGTCATAAAGATATTTTAGATTGATGTTTATTTACATATTTTGAATAACTAATGTATTACACAAATACGGCAAAATCGTTCGTTTCTCAAATGGGGAAAGTAACATTTAACTCTGTAATAGCTTTTTGTCGCTTGTCAAGGGTAATTCTATATCAGTATCATATGAAACCATTAGGGAGTCTATTGTTCTATGTTTAAAAGATAGTGTGACACGAAGTGACCTTTCAATTGAAATAACTGATATATACAACGCCTTTAAGAGTGATTAAAAACTTTAACTATGTTCCCGTTAGGGACATGTGTCAGAGCAAATTTTAATTAGAGGTCTTGCAGACACATCATATAATAGCTAGTGATATTGCCCCTGCCTTAAAAAAAACCCACAAACTATCAAGTTTGCTAAAATTGCGTGGGAAATGGGCTGATGGTAAACTAATTGTAATGAATGTTTTTATTCAGGTCAGTCTCTATGTGATACAGGTATGCATATAAATGCTTTGGTTTTTATCTTAATAATGCAATTCAATCATGTATATTCAAACACGATAGGTAGTATTTGATAATGGTGCAGACCAAATTTAATGCTGGTTCAATGGTTCATAAACATGATTGTTTATTTAACACACCAAATATCTTTTTTTATTATTCAAATCAAAATTGTAAAGCTTAAGAAAAACTTAAAACTAAGAAAAAACTTATAATAATAAAAAATCTAAATAAATTAAATGTTTTTAGTCGTTCTACTCTTTTGTTTGAACTGTTTTATTAGAATGGTAAGCATCGCAATAATTAAATCTTATTTATTTTACATGCTATTTTACACCCTGTCCTAACTTCATCAAATTATTTTCTATTCATACATAATACATCATCGTAACGTTTTGTACTAGAAACCTTCAGGGATTATCAATTTTTACAGAACAGTCAATAAATGTGCGATATTTCCCTTTGTTAGCCTGTCACATTAAAATGATAACCATTTTTTTAGACATTTAATGCCATAAAAGACGCATCGTTATATAGATCTGACACAGATAGTTGTGCAGGGTTTCTGTTATTTTAAATCAGTCCCTTTATATGTCTCTTTCGATATTTCTATTTGTTATTGCATTAACAAAGACAAAACGTTAAATACGGTCATGTAAAATATTGTGTGTTGCAATTACATAGCTAGGGATTTTAAAATGTTAACTATTTAAAATATAGAAAACTATTTGCTTGCTATCATTAAAAAAAGAGAACTTCAAGAGTTGAAATAAACATTTACTTTATCTGTATCAAGGATTATACAAAAATATGTATTGTGTTATTTTTCTCATTATAAATAAATTCCACGACAAAAATAATTTACTTTTATTCTCAATAAGAATAGTTCATATGATTTTAAATTATATCAATTTTTACTTCAGGTAAATGACATTATCCAAACCTCCTTTTGAATTCTAGTTGTAGACATCTCGTATAAAAAGTACACGTTTGCCTCCATAACAAACTGACGAAACTCTAAATTTGCTAAAAATAGTTATTATGTGTTAAACCATTCTTGTTTTATTTTTCTACGTGCGACGTTACAAAATTACTATTTTTCTAAAGCTCGAAATGTATGAAGAAACAAATAAGTAGGTAGTCAGACGGAAAAAAATCACCATGTTGATATAAAACACACTTTGTTTATAAAATAGAATACTAGAAAGCATATCATTTTGTAAATTTTGGTCGCAGACAAATTTTGTTAGCTGTAATATATCTTGAGACAACTGGAATGTTACAGGGCTCATTTACATGTCGGACAAATATTTGTAGGAAAAAATATAAGTTTGCTAAAATAAATTGCCCAGCATGTGATAAGTTCTAGTTTGCTTGGAAAAGCCACTGCTTGTGTAAAAACTTTGCGGTCCAGACAAAACATACTGACATTAATAAGTTCTCCCTAATAAGGTCACGTGTTTAATTAGTGACTAATCAGCATTATTAGGTTGTCAATAAATATTTATTTATTGCGGAGGGCAAGTTTATATTCCTTGGATTGCCATTATCTATCTACAAAACACTGACAACTCACGGGTCGGTACAATAAAATAATGAATAAACTACAATTATACAAATGGACTGGTCACAATAAAGGCTAGTAACGAGATATTGAAAATTAATTTATATTTCTTTTCCAATTTCAAAATGATTTCTCTCTCAATTATTAATTAATTAAATATAGAACAGTGTGGTCTTACTTAAATATGATGGAAGAACTTATAGATCAAGTTTTGACAAAAGAAAAACCATTGAACTTAAATGTTTTGCAAGAGATCGTTGTTTACAAAGCATATCATATTATTGTATATGGCACTCCTTTATAGGTTAGATTACGTCATTAGGTTATAAATCATAACTATTATCTGCCAACTCTCGTGATTTTAATCTAGGCTGTTGCAATAAAGTACACAATATTTGTTATATTAGTTTTTACCAAATCAGTGATAACAAAATTTCCTAAATATGTTTGACGTATCAAAAATTAATCGATAGATATTTGTGATTTGAATTCAATATTTTATTACATATTTTCACAAGAATAACGATGCACAATATATCAGGCATTTGAAATTTGGGAAATCTGTTTTTAATTTAATAAAATATTACATATCAAAATCTAAAACATAACAACTTACAAAATCAATATCTAAGCTAGTTTATTCTATTTTAAAGCATGTAATTATTAACCGTAATTAACATGTAAATATAAAAGCAACGCGACAACTTGGCTTATAAGTTCTGAACACAAATACATGATTTGAAATTCAAGACATTTACGGATCTGTACGAACCATTAGTTAAATATTTAATAATTGTTTGACGTTTTCATGTAATAACAATTGTTTTCACGCTACCATCAATAATAAAATTTCCTTCATATAAATAATGTAATCAGTCATTAAATCAAAAGCCATTCCCTATGATTACATATTCATGTGGCCACATAAACCAACTCATTGAACTAGATTTTAGAGACTAGTTATGAAAATGGATCATTAGATTTCATATGAATAAAAGGCATAACAACCTCGCATAAATTATGTCTAATCTTTCTTATGACCGGTTCAAAAGACAAATGCTTCAATTAGCTGCGATTCATTGTTCATACGTATTGTCATTTAGAGTTTATTTGATAAGCGAAGTTAGGGTTACATTATGCTCATTTGTTCACTGTCAGAATGAGGTAAACAAGGCGTATATTTCAAAAGATTGGCTTATTAATATCGATTGGACAATAATTAAGAATGACGTATGTTAAATTCTGTATAAAATATTAAAAAAACCGCCCACTCTTTTTTTAAATTGAACATTACCGATAATTTTCAAAAGGTTCTTTATATATATCTTTGTGGGTCACATGATTACAAACTATTCAGTTTATCACAAAACTAAAAATATTATCCAACATAAAATTAGTTTGAATTTAACTCACTTTAAGGTTTCGATGGGAATATCTTTCGGTTACCAAATATGGTTATAAAGTAGTAAATCTTTTATATAGCGTGCTTATGAATCATCTCTCAATATTGATCACATACCCGTGCCGCTTTTACGACTCTAAAAAAATGGTATTGCAGGGCCGTGTACGATAAATACTGTGACATCAATGCATTAAACATAGCGTAAAGACACATTTTACATGTAAACAAATGTTAACTGTTATTGAAAAAGGTATGTGATAAAAGAAATATTATATATGTGTGGGTTCATAATAAAATTAGCTACCAGAGTCTCGTCTAAAATAATTTTATGCAACTTTTATAATAAATAATTCACTGATCCAAGATCATCTATATCAAAATATTACTTTTGCATATATTTTTTATTCGTGCATATACTAGTTTAATTATTTCACGAATACGATATTAGTTTTTACAACCAAAGGAAGAATTTAACATAGCATTATCAAATGAAATCTTTCAAGCTACGATTAATTGTTCAACAGTCTTTCAACTAGAGGAGAACATTATAGCAGAACCTTCTGTCGAAGATATCACACAAGAAAATCAGAGGATAATATATAGCACATCAGTCAGAAGCCACCGGTTTTAGACAAATTTGTATACAAAAATCTATTACTTAGACAACTTGAATGTGAAATTGCTCATTAACTTGTCGTAAAAATACAAAGAAGAACAAAAATACAAAGTGCCATCTTATGTTGTTACGTTTGTATAATAACTCGATAATAACTCTGTCGTCTGTGTTATGGTTCATATTACGTTTGTTTGTTTCGTTTGGTTTGGTTTGTTTTTACAGCGCATCAACACAATTAAGGTCATATGACGCCGAAAAAGGAAAGATGATTTGGCTAACCTCGGGTGATAAAATTAAAGCATCTCCAGGGATCAAAACCACCTCTTCTGCTTGAGCTAAGACATGTAAAGACTCAAGAACTTAGAACCAATTTAGTCGTCTATTACGACCACACAGAGATAAACGGTGGCTGCGATTCTGATGCTTAAAACCTTAAAATCAACCCCTCAGCCACAACAGAGTCCACCTTACGTGGCATGTTATGTGGACCCTCTTATGTATGTCGGACTTGAAGCATTCGTATTAAATTTGTGATTCAAGAATGTTTATATATCTTCATTTTTTAAGCTAAATACAAAGATTTTAAAAAACAACAAAGACAACAACTATATGTTAGCAATTTCGATACATACCATTGCACAATATATACAAAATGTCATTTTACACAACGAAACGCTGACCTTATTATTAAATAAGATACTACGAGCTACGAGTAATGCAAAATGTTTCCCGTGGAGTATAGTTAACATACTCTAACTTCTATCATATTTTTAATTTTGTACGTACTAAACTCGTTACTCAGGTTGATGTAATATATCGTGCTATACTGCAGTCAATCTTTTAAACAGTAATAAACAATATTATTTTTACAAAAACGAAGTATGTCAATACACGACCTGAATCTTGTGACAGTTTCACAATATTATGAACTTTTATGAAAAGCTGTTTTCTGGGGAAAAATTAATCTAATCATAATCCAAAAGCAAAGAGATGTTTCAAACAAATTCCTCTAGATCATTTTTTCATGTTAAGCAACGAAAGCAGCGAAATTCTCTTATACTCGTGTCAATATAATTAACTTAAACATCGTTATGATGCACCTTGGATCCTTTCTATTATACAATTTTATGAATCTGAATTGTAAAGTTCTAAAAAAAAAATATAGAAAGTTGTATAATGATCTTTTTCTATTCAAGGCACGCTATATACTGAACAACCTTCAAAAATATAGTTTTGATTGGATTATGTTCTGAATAGGTGTATTTTGTTGATAATATTGTGAAAAGCTATATATTGTCAAAATTATATAACAAATTTTAATGAAATAGAAAAAAGTTGAGTGGTACGTGCAAGCTACCTTTCAGTGCCATAGCACCCTGCTGCAGCAACAATGAAGAAGAATTCTAAATTTAGAAACACCCGTAGAGTTGTTTATGGAATCTTCAATCTGACATTTTCAAACTATCCCATGAAAATCGGCATATGGCCCGAAATGAAAAAAATGCATGTGCTGTAAATCAGAGCGGATCACAGATTAAGGATTATAAAGCTTTTGTACCACAGACAGTTGTCAAAAGACACATTTAAAAAGTAGGCAATATCAAGGTTAATTCAAGGAAGAATACTGAAAACAACCTAAAAGACAAATATTGAATTGAGAAAGCTAAAGTTCGCATCGGATTGGTAATATAACATCTGTATTTAAATGTATTTGGCGACATTTTAAAGCCTCTACACAGCACAATTAGTCTGTCATGGCATAATATAGGAGGTAAAAATATTGCATACATGTTTGAATTATTAAATCATGTTCAAAGATACTGATTGATTACATTTTCATTTTTAACATAACAAACACATTAAAAAATGATGTACTCTACTTATCACACTTTTCATGATTTTAAAAATAAACAAAGCTTCCAGAAAAACATCTTTAGTCGATAAAATGTTAAAATCAATTTGTCATTCATAAACTTGAAATTGAAATTTGATTACAGAATCTAAGCAGAGAGATGACAATAATTTTGCTATTTAAAACGAGACGGTGAAAAACCGTCAAATAAAGAACACTAACGGTAAATCTAGAAGTGCATATCACCTTTGTTGCTGTATTTATTTTTTATTGAATTGCTCCCAAAGCATGCCATCTCAACAGAAATTCTACATTATTTTTTACAAATGTTTGTTAACGAATACAAAAGTGTTTATTCGCCTGTTTCATTTTAAAAGACCTTCAATTTATAAGACAAGTTTTATTTGAACAAGCTAAATCAAACTGAGCCTGCAACAGTTTCAATTCACCATTTTAGACGTTCCTTAGGGATTCTGTATTTTTTTCTATTTCAAAAGGACTGTGTTCTAATTTTAATCTCCTAACTTAATATTTACCGCCTAGTTAGCAAATGAAAGGAAATACTGATAATAAGATAGTTGCTTAAAATTGTTTCATGTTTAAGGAAAGGATGTTGAGGAAAAACACAACAAAAAACTTGCTGAACTTTAATGAGCACTGTAACCTCTATGCAGGAAGACGAGCAATTGTCGTTATATGTTTTGCTTTCATTCGATCGCACCTTTGCACGAAAATACTCTCAAGAAATAATACAAAGCTAATTATTTACCATTTAGAAAAAAAATTCCAAATGATTAACATTGATTTTGATCTTGCAAAAGCTGAGCTAACAAATTCAAACCTTTGCAATGAAATATTTTCTTTTACATTTTAATCTTTTTATATATAATTATCTAAAAATAACTTTCATCACTAGCATATTTTCTCTAGTTCATTAAGATTGTTACACTAAATGTTTTTCCCTATAGCATACGTAAGAACAAAGGTTTAAATGATAAACCGTATACACAATAGTTATGGTTCAGTCTGAACAATGTCGGTACTGACTGATAAACAATGCATTGTCTATGCCTGGCCATTGGAGTAAAATTTCGAAAGACTAACATTCCACATTTGTGACTATAAGTATTTTTCTACATACTAAGGAGACTTAAATAAAAACAAGTCAGTAAAATACATTTTGCATACAAACAATTTGTTAATTAAATCATGATGCCAAACAAATCTTGCAAACATAACGTGTGAATTTAAAAATAAAGATAATATTTTTAACGTTTAAAAAACAAACACAAACAGGCTATTTTTCAATACTTTATTATCGTATGTTGTTTTCTATATTTTTCATTTAGTATTTATATGAAGAGTTTATTAATTAGACCATGAACATGTCTGTTCATCTTTAAATTACAAAATGAGTAAATGCTGAGTTCACATAAAGTGTAATCAAATGGTTATATAAATAACAATATATGGAAATATGTCCATAACCAGCTTTGGCTTTAACAGTAACGTATTGAAAATATTCAGTGAAGCTCAAATATTGTAAAATGAAGTGGATATAGCGCAATAACACATCCATTTGTTGATACAAGTTAAATCAAAGCGATATATAGAGCACTTCATGAAATAGGTCTGTTTGAACGGATATATTTATAAAGCAATGTTGATTGGAAAAGTAATTGTAAGATTGTTAAGATTTGATTTGTTTAAGTACACGACCATCACTTTTATTTTTCTTATGTAATCAGGATACTCATAATATTTTTTGTTTGTTTTGGGTCTTACGTCACATCGACACAGTATAGGTCATATCGCGACGTTCCAGCTTTACTGGTGGAGGAAGACCTCAGGTGCCCTTCCGTGCATTATTTCAGGCACGAACGGGTACCTGAGTAGAACCACCGATACTCATAATAAATGGTTTAATTTTGATTACTGTATAATAAACTTATTATAAAGACAAAATTAGTTGAATAAATTTAGGAGCTCAGTTTTACATGACAACGAGTTTAATTTTATGTTGAATAATAAATTTCGGTATTTAGTATATTGAATTTCTCTGACATTTCATCTTTGATACAAGGATTCCGTAACGGATTCACGAATTTTCAAGTATGATAGATTATGGAATAGATTTATTCTTTCGTTATAACAATTCACTTTAATTCTGAATTCAGATTAACTTTGAATTACTTGGAAATGAACAACTTCAGAATTCGCATAACTTCAATCCCACTAGATCGTTATTCATGAAGTTGATCTATTTCCTAATTGTGAAGTTGAAATTGAATTCAATTTTGAAATCTGATATTCTTAGTTTGCAATTCAAACGAATCATTCATGAGTAAATGTAGGCTTTATCACGAAATAACACTTATTCCTGTATTTGAGTTAAGAGAATTTTAATCACTCACTATATAATTGTATAATTTGATATCGGAAAAGGATGAATCAGGCCGCATTACATGTATTTAGATTTTACATTCCCATTCAGGTGGTGTTTGTTTTATTTAATTGTCTTGTATCAAAAAGGCCTAGAATTAAATTTTACACTGTATTAATTGAATATACTGCCGTGAAATATTCAATTACGTATTATGTTTTTGTCAAACATAATACGTTCAGATAATGATGACATTTTTTCCAATAAAGAAACATGGACGCAAAACTATTTTGACTTTTATTTTCAAATAGATGTACATTAAATCATTGATTTGATCCACTTTACAATAGCAGAAATATGAGATGTTTCTTGATATTATCAATTTTCATATATCTGTTTTAGCTATTAGAATACATTGCGCGCTCTGTTGAAAATAAAACAAGAGAAGACTTGCATAAGACCATTAACCGGTGAATTAAGTGGCCACAAAGCAAAATCATTTACATTAATTGATGCGAGTTAAGGTCAAAATTATAAATCATGTGAGAAGATCGTTTGTTTTGAAAGTTATTGATATAAACATGTATTTTATTCTTGGTTAAAGAAACGTCGTGTTTATTGATCGTTTATCTTTTTTATCTAACGATTCACCAGAAATCAATAAGACCTTAAAAAATGTGGACATTTTCTTATTGCATAATCAGATACAGACTTTATAAAAGGAACTCCACCAAGGTCAAAAGAGTCTTAACACAATTAAAAATTAAATCTTTACATTTGAAGCGCTTGAAATAGAAAATACAAATCAAATTAAAAATCGATAGCTAGTGCAGTTCTAAGCCTCATTGGAGTAAAAAGCGTTGCAAAGCTTTTCATTTTTATATCATTTTGCACAATTGATTATTCTATAAAATGATGTGAAAACACAAGTTATTGTTTGTACTTTCATCAAATATATAGTATGAATAGTATAAAATAAGTGGTCAACTGTAATTTCTTAAAATTCCCTTTAATATACCAATGTCTCGGCAAAAATATTCTATCAAACGGATAGAGCAAACAAGTGCATTATTACACAATGTATGCACAGTATTAAAAAGAGTAAATATTCTTCAGAATGACTGCAGATTGAAAAATGTTATCTAAAATTTGCAACCAGATTAGTCGTTTTTTTATCATAGGAGTCCATATTTTTTTTCAAGTTTACAATTAAATAGAGACGCAAATGGGTAATTTCAGTACATATTGCTCTTCCTAATATTTAAAAGTAATTAGTTTTTTTTTCGTATTTGCACTCAAAACTTCGTTTCCATATCATAAATGGTATGCAAATGTCAGAATATATCCGATACAGTCATGCTAAAAAATCTCAGTGGAGTTTTAACATAGACATTGTGCTCAAAGAGTTGACTGCAAGGCCTAGACATATCACAGTCTCTCGTCAAGATTTGGAAGTAAATAACTGACCTGACCACTGATTTTATACTTTACATATATTATCTGATTTATACTGAACATATATCATCATTCAATCTATTTGGAAAACTGCTTTATATAAAAATTGGCTTCTATGTTCTAATTCCATTCAATTTACAACACTTTCTATATAAATTGTCATTCATTTGTCAAACTGCTTACCATTTCAAGACCAATAATTCTTATTATACTGTGCATATTACTTCACAAATGTTTATGTTTATGTTTCAAATGATAACCTTTTATGATATACTCGTCATAAAGATATTATAGATTGATGTTTATTTACATATTTTGAATAAGTAATGTATTATACAAATCCGGCAAAATCGTTCATTTCTCAAATGTGGGAAGTAAAATTTAATTCTGTAATGGCTATTTTGTCGTTTTTCCTGCACTTGAGTCAAGGTAATTCTGTATCAAAATCATATAAAACAATTAGGGAGTCTATTGTTCAATTGTTTAAATGATAGTGTGACGCGAAATGACGTTCAATTGAAATAACTGATATATACAATGCCTTTTAGAGTGATTAAAAACTTTAACTATGTTCCCGTTGGGGACATGTGCCAGATCAAGTTATAATTAGAGGTCTTGCAGACGTATTATATAATAGCTAGCGATATTGTTGTTTCCTTAAAAAACACAAATTATCAACCTTGCTAAAATTGCGTGGGAAATGAACTGATGGTAAACTTATTGAATATTTTTATTTATGTCAGACTCTATGTGATACAGGCATGCATGTCAATGCTTTGGTCTTTATATTAATTATGCAATTCAACCATGTATATTCAAACTCGATAGGGAGTATTTGATCCTGGTGCAGACCAAGTTTAATGCTGGTACAATGATTTATTAACATATATTTTTATATTATCCAAATCAAAATTGTAAAGCACAAGAAAAACTGATAATATAACTTTAAATTTATATATTATATATAAATAAATTGAATGTTTTATATAAAATAATATTTCTACTCTTTTGTTGCATAAGGTACCCAACACTATTATTAAATCTTATTTATTTTACATGCTATTTTACACCCAGTCCTGACTACATAAAAAAATTTCTATTCCTATATTCAATATATTCAATACAAAAACAAGGTAAAATATAGTTATCATCGTTACGTACAGCTTATGTTATCTTATTCAGAACAATTTAATTCACAAGAATTTTCTTTTTTAAATTTAGATGGTATTGTATACTGATCTTGTACTAGAAACCTAGAAAACCTTAGGGATTATCATTTTTTACAGAACAGTCAATAAAGGTGCGATGTCCCTCTTTGTTAGCCTGTCACATTAAAAGGATAACCATTTATATTCTTAGACAATTAATACCATAAAAGACGCACCGTTATATAGATCTGACACAGATAGTTCTGCAGGGTTTCTTTTTTTTTTAATTCAATCCCTTTATGTGTCTATCGATAATTCTATTTGCATTAACAAAGACAAAACGTTAAATACGGTCGTGTAAAAGATTGTGTGTTGCAATAACATAGCTGAATAGCCATAGATTAGGGATAATTAATTGTAAATATTTGAATACATAACAAATAGTCGACTCTAGAAAATATTGAATAAATTGTCATGATATGATTCATAAAGAAACTTGAATTCATTGAAGTCAAATTTACTTAAAACTTTTTTTAAGAAAACATCTGGTAATACAAGTACAACAACTCAACTGTAACTGAGACATTTTATTACTTTTTTCTCAATTGCACACAATTTTTTCATATGTCTAGAAATTATTTGTTGTGAATTTTAAATTTCTTAATATATCATTGAATCATAGAACTGCTTCATGGTAATAGAAGCTCGGCACTTAAGAGTATCATTGACCACACGTGTGTAGTCACATATGATAGGTTAACCAAAATGACCCGTTGATACCATTTTATGTCTTGTACAAGATTCAAATTGTTTAATTTTTCAGTTTAAGTACTGTTTAAATATTTTTATGGTTTGATTATGTTTTTATTATCATTGATGTATTAAATTTTAAATGAATGTTCTATAAAAACAAATATTAAAGCGGATACAAGCGACATCAAATTATCAGCATTATATGTATATGTTCTAATTATTGAGAACCAGTTAGTAAGAAATTATTGGTTCAAAGAAACACTTTCAGGACAGGCATCTTTGTAGAGTTCATCAACATAACATGTGATAAATTAAACCACGAGAGACTTAATATTTGTGAAGAACTTTGTCTGTTAACGCCAGGTTATGCCCCTACAGGCCGAATCATGACAATATGATTAAAAACTTTGATGTTCAAACAAATGAATCTATTGAATGTTAATCAATTTCATTTATCATCTATTCCACGTATGTTGTATCTCGTTTTCTGTATTTAAGAGGCTCCAGTAAGGGTTTTCGGAACTTGAAATATTTGTAAAATTTGTAATATATATTTGATTTAGAACTGGACCAATAACTTGAAAATCATGAAAAATTTCAGTTCACTCGCTGAATCCGTCTTTCCATAAACAATATTAAAAGTTTTGCAAAATCATCAAAAATGACGAACGTTTACTGGCATTTTGCTTAAACCGAGGTACGAAATGCACTAAAAATATTTTGTTTAATAACAAAGTATATTTCTGAATTATTTTTTGCATATTTTTAGTATTTTAAAATAATAACTTGCTGATGATCTAAGCGATCGAGTTTTTATGTTTTCATGCTTTTGGACATCAGTAAATCTCCTTTAATGCATAAAATTAACTATTTGTGATAGTAAATATACTAGAATGTCTTGTATGATATAATAAATGCATAAATTAATTTAATATATCTAGATAGATGAAGACACATTAAGCTTCTACATCAGAATAAGAAGAATTAATGCCGTCATGCCACTTATAGGAATGTTTTACATATTTAGTTTAGTATCCAAGGTAAGACTCGCAAAACCGAACTGCTAGACTAGTAATGTTCTAATGTATAAAAGAAACATTTCAATTTATGAAAACTTTTCTGATTTGTTTTATTACATTTGACTGACTTTACATATTGTCTCTTTAATATTAAGGTTAGACTTGTTCGTGGGCTTATTTTTGGAAATTTTATGTCGTTCTCTGTGTGTCTAGACATTTTATAACTTATCGTCAGAAAAATTGATTCTTTAGACAAAAATATCTTTAAAGTCTTTGTAAAATAGGAATCACCTAACATTTAATTTATCTGCCAGGGTCATAAGTCCCTTGTCTTAGACATAATTGACAGATGCTTTATTTATTTTATGTGAAAAATATTGCTTATGTTATTAACTTTCGTTTTCAATCATATCAGTACATAAAAGAAGAACAAAATCAGTTTAGTTTTGTCGACGTATATAGTAGTTACATGCTTAATATGCATAAACATATACTGAGAACGTTTACAATAAGGCTGTTTCACCAAAATGATTCAACTGTTATTTATATGAATATTATTTACAAATCAACATAATGAGAAGGCCTCTCTTTGAGGGAAAAATCTACTAATTTCCTTCAAACTAAAATTCGACATTCAAAATAATAAATAAATAATAAAAAAAGATAAATAAATGAATTAATTAATAAATACATAAATAAATAAAATAGAAATTGAGGAGTAAGAGCATAAAGGTAAAGTTGGGTTTCTAACGTTAATCAACAGGGGCACTTAAAATGGACAAACATAAAAGCGTTTAAATGTCTTTCATTTTGGAGTTTTTTTTGCACGACTTAAAAGATTATTTTCAACAAATTGAGAAAACAAAAGATCTGAAATTTGCACAAAAACGTTTTGGCCAGACCTACATTATATACTACACAAATCTAAAAAAGAAGTGTTAGCCCTTTATTTAAAAACAACCTAAATTGTGTTCCTTCAACAAGTTTTTTCCAACAAAAACGCAACTTAAAAAAAAGATTAATAGGCATTAATAAGTTGTCAATAAATGCTTATTTCCAGTTGTTCCAAAGTTTATATTTCATTGTCGGTCATTATCCCTCTACAAAAATACCCGAACCTCTAGAATCGATTAAAAATATTAGAAAAATGAAACAATTAAAAAAGAGAGAAATACAATCCCCTCCAAAAAAAACAACAACAAAAAACAACAAAAAAACATCAAAAATAGAGAAATTGACTGTGACTGGTACAGATTATGATGAATTCATGAAAGCGGTTCAGGATTTTCCTTTTTCCTGTTCTTAATTGACACAATTCAATAATGAAACAAAATAATGATCTAAAATGCAGAATGTTTGATAACTCAGACAACTGGGATATATACAACTTACTCATGAAAAGGATTTTAATAAAAAAACGAAGAAAAACTAAAAGCAATGGGTGATAAATCATAGTATTGGTGTTAGAATTCAGTTGCAGAGGGACGGCTAAAGCTAACAATGTACCACGATCTGGTCACTTTATAATGCAATTGATGGTTAAACATAGTGTTTTAGTTCTTAATAAACATAATTTGATTCTCTTACTTATAAGCAAAGGTGTAAACAAAAACGTAATTATGAAGCTTTCATTCATATATGTAAAATGTTACTTATTTTTTTATAATTTGGGTGTGCATATATATATGATGTAATTTAAATGTTTGTCAATTCAAATGTGAAAATACTTAAACAAAAAACTGTAGCAACCTTTGGTACAATAACACAACTTACGCACATAATCTTGCAAATAGCTTCTATTTGAACGAACGATGTTATAGACAGAACACAGAAAATCACAAAGCAATACACATGTTTAACACATCAATTTGTATATTCTGGTTACAGACAAATTTGTAAGCTGGAATCTATTACTTAGACAACTTAAGTTTGAAATGGTTCATTAACATGTCAGAAAAATATCTGTGTGAAGATAAGATTAGTTACCTAAAAGAGGAATAACGTCTGTATATATTTCGATTATAACTCTGTAGTCTACTATTGTTCACCCTTTGTGATATCACACTCAATGAGTTTGTGATTTAAAAATGATTTTTTTCACAAGAATATACTTTGAACTAGTTTGTATACCTATACACTTCGTGTTTTGTAAACATATTTATTTCGAAAAATAAAATAAAGCTGTTTTTTATTTCCATGAAATATTGCATTATTTTGTATTAAATTGGTTAATAAGAATAGATATTTACATGGAATTTGACTGCCAGTTGTAAGTAAGATAAAAGTGAATAAACACAAACTATATACAATAATGTATGCAGCAAATTGCCAATGATACAAAGTCATAATGTTTACACAGCATTTTCGTCATTTTCACGCAAAAACAACAGTTAATATCCTAGGAAAGGGTACAACTGATTTGAGCACTAAGTAAAAATCTGGAGTATTAAAATAATGTGATATGTACCCCTAGAGTAAAATGAAAAAAAAATAAGTCCTATCATAATTACTAAATTGTGTATGTTTTAAATTCATTGCAGTGCAATGAATATACCGTGTTAAACGTAATAAACAACAGTAATAAATAGCCAAAAATGTTATTACTCTAACTCAATTCTTTTGTAACAGTAACACAACGTTTAGCAGTTGTTGTCGGTGATTAATTTTCTAGCGAAATTTTTTTTTTAATCATCTTTTGAATTTAAATCGAGACAAAATTGCAAACAATTTCCTTTAGAGCTGGTTCTTGTTTCACAAGGAAAATGGTAGCCTGGGATTCAGGCGTTGATATTTTTTTTATTTATTCATAACTTACGCGCTATTTCATACTCGATCGTCATAGATAACACAACATCTCTGGTTTTGATAGTATCAACGCCTGGGGAAACCTGCGGGGTTTCCCATGTAATTATCGACTAATGATAATCCTATTAATAGACCGATTAGCACGTGACCAACAAATAACATGACTAAATCGAAATCGAGGCGAAGATGATAAATGTTGAAAATTTGACGCCATTTACCATTATAAATTGAGTCCAGCACAATTATCTGATGCTCACACACTTTATCTACTTTAACTAATCACACCTGTTGATCAGATTCACTTATCATGCAATAAACTTTGTCAACGAGTGTTAGTTTTTAATCGGAAATGGTGTTTTGAAAGCGAGGCTCCGTAACTGTTCGTCGAGCTTCGGGTCACTTCGTGGATATTCGTTTCTCATTTTTTGAAATAACTAAGTTTAGCAGTTGTTGTCATGAGTTATTTCTCGTTTTTATTAATACTCCGTAATTTTCGGGTTGAAACTAGGTTGGCGCTTCGATGGAATTTTTTTCCCAGGACTGCGATTTTGCAGAACAGAATACATAAAAAATCGAAGACTGGAACCCAGGCTATGTAAAAATTGCCGAAAATGACTCTTACAGTTCCTATACCCGGTATAATTTCAAATTATCTGGAAAAGGGTGATCCAGAAAAATATAACAACACTGGAGTGATAAAAGTATACCATCGCCAGACCCCATAAATGCAAAATATACATTACACAAGTTCAAGTCGTAAAAAGCAAATTACCACGTGACTTTGTTGATACAAGATTAATGAAGGCAATATATATAGCACCTCATGAAATATAATTGATTTAACAAATAGTCTTACAGATATAGTGATTTCAAAAGTCATTGTAACTTTTATAGGGTAAAGCTTATTTAAGTTTCCCGGAGACCATTAAAATAATAAAAAATAATCATAAATAAAAATTTGATTATGTATATCGTTTCATATACGACCTTATAACAAAGAACAATAGTATGAAAGTCGTTTTGTTCAACTTAAAAACAACAATCATACTTATTAAATGCTTATTTTATGGTTGAAATAACAACGATAGAATTTTAAGTATAACGATATGGAAATAGACCTTTTTCACGAACTTAAAAGAGCAAAAATATTCATAAAAGAGTATGAAATAGTGCAAAAATATTCAATCGTTATTTTACATGAATCATATACGGGCGTGTATTTCCTTAGTGGGTTCATTAAAGCCCTCATGGTCCTATTATTTAGGATATTTTACATGTGTATTAAGACAATCTGGTCGACAATGGTGTATGAGAAATTGTAAATTTTGGTTAGTTGCAGACGAAAGAGCATCATTCTATGAGTATCACTAACCCCGGTCCATTGGTTTTGTTGAGGTTACATAGATATATATAATATAACTCATAGATGGATAAATCTCCGTTTAAACACCAATCACAAGTAAGTATGTTCATTACTTATTTTTATGTTTTAAAATGTTTTAAAATGTTTTAAAATTATAGGTAAATAATGTATAGCCATGATGTCATTGATTTGATTTACTTACAAAATTGTAGAATTGAAATGTTTCTGGATATTAACAATTTTCATATATCTGCCTTAGCAATCAGAGACATGTCCATCATGTTACACGCTTTCTTAAATATAAAAGGAAGACAAGACATGCATTAGAACTTTTACCGGTGAATTAAGCGGTCACAAAGCAAGAGCATTTACATCAATAGATGTGACTTAAGGCCATATCTATAAATTATGTGATAAAATCGTATCTTTTGAATGGTATTGATATGAACAGTTATTTAATGCTTGGTTAAAGAATATTAGGTTCATTGATCATATAACCATTTTACCTAATGACTGAATCAATAGATATTCTTTTTAGAGTAGCATCGACATTTCCATATTGCATAATCAGAAACTAGCTTAACCATCGATTGTCTGTTCATATTACTTACGGTACGTTAATATTTCAAATGCATATTTATTAAATATATTTGACATAAAGGTATGTTATTATGATTATTTATTGATTTACATTGATGTAGTTAGGGTAAGGTATGTATTATATCAAAATCGTTAATTCTACATGGATGGAAGTAAAATGTTTATTCTGAAATGATCGTTTCGTCGTTTACTCCTGCACTTGTGTCAGGTTTATTTTACATCAAAACCATTTCAATCCATTTGGGAGTCTACTGTTTAAAATATAGTATGATGCGAAGAGACATTTCAATTGAAATAATTTATATTTACAATGCTTTTTAGTGTGATTAAAAACTCTTACCACGTTTGTATTGGGGATATTTGCCAAAACGAATTTCAATCAGAGATACCGGCAGTCATGATAATTATCATATATATCTTTTAAGTATTATCTTTGTTATTATAAACGGTATCTACACTAACCTTTAGATAATTATTCTTTGTCATTTCTCATATTATGCATGACAAGGTTCATAACTCTAGCATTTTTTTATTTCACAAGTCATTTCCTCTTTGAACTAATAATTTGACTTTAAAAACTTTATATACTTTTATCTTTACCTTTTGCTCTTTTTTCAATGGCATTAATTTTTTAGGATTTTGGAAAACTCTCTTTAAAAATTAAATGTTACTAAATTTTTGTTGGTAAATATAAAAGATTTTCTTATAGAATATACCAAAGACGTATTTCATTGACTATGTTGAAAGAAATACACAGAAAGCGTCTATTATGGAATTTAATGTTGTCCTTTCTTGTGGACATGTTATAAAAAGCCATGATTTACAAATAAATCTAAGTATTCTTTATCGTGAATCTCACCTCACTAAATCACAACCAAACAGCTCTATATGACCTGTCATTTTCTATGTTGCTACAAAGAAAATTGTTCATCTAAAAGTAAGATTCATTTAATAAACATGCTTGATTTCTTTTATTACCTTGTTGACCAACAAGTCATTTTGCTTTTTGCTATCAAGACTCGTTCATAGACTTTGGTGCATAGTCTAGTATGAAAGTATGAAAATACGCAGGAATTTTGATGTTGTTCTATGTTCGTCTAGAAGTTATTAATCTTTAAAACGCTGAAACATGCAAACTAGAATGTCAATAATGTCGGTAATACAACATATCACAATTTAAAATTTAAAGTTTTCCTTTCCAATATCTTTTTTAAATTATTAATATCCTTGCTTTTCCAAACAGATATAATTTGAACAATTATTTAACTGATGGTAAACACAATAATCTACAAAACGTCAAAATGCAACAGAAGCAAAGGATGGTACAACTATAAGGCCAGTAAGTACAAAAAACAACAGAGCATAAATGAATTTAAAGTGCAAATAGATTTTTTGGGGGGGGGGGGGTGCATGATATAGCACCTCAATTTGTATACTCTGGTTGCAGACAAATTTGTATGCCAGAATCTTATACAGTGACAACTTGGATGTGAAATGGTTCATTAAGGTGTCAAGAAAATATCAGTATTTAAAATAAAAAATACAAGATACAGACGTATGTATATCTTTGGGCAGTTTTTTTGTAGTCTACAGTTGTCCAAACTATATTACGTGCAGATGATTGAATGTAAAACACTTTTCTAATTAAGTTTGTGATTTAGGAGTGCTTTTGTTTATATCCCTTGAACTAAATAAAGTACTTCTGGTTTGCTCAATAAATAAGTTTTAACTTTAGACAATTTCTTGATTTAAGTGTTTAAATGTTGAGTTCTGCTTAAGACGGTGGCAGGGGGCGTGGACAGTAACTTGCACTTTCCATTTACGTCCGTGAATGGGTTCAAACAAACCGAGCCTGCAACATTCTCAATTTTGTCGTTTTGGGCGTTCAAATGGGATTTAGTTTGCTTCTATTTTATTGCCACATCAGTGTTATTTGTGTCGTGAGAAGTCTGTAAAAAATTGCCCCGTACATATATAATCAATGATGTTATATTTTATAACATTGACCGTTCAACGTGACATAAACGTTGTGTTTTTAGTTCCTTCTATTTGACCTTTTTCATCTTGGGTGGTTCCAGTATTCCAACTTGAATACTGTATAATCTCCCTTAGGATAGCTAATTGGAGTATTGAGAATAATCACTCGAAGTAAAAAAGTATTGCGGTATGTTTCCTCTAGTATAACGTTATATAACTTAAATCCTTTCACATTTTCTAAAGTTTGTATGCCAGCCGTAACCTCAGCACATCGAATGATGAAGCTTTCGTGTCAAAAAGCAGTAAATCATCACAACTGTAATAAACAACAATAATAAATAGCCAAAATATGTTATTACACGAACTCAATTCTCTTGTGACAGTTACTCAAGGTTTAGCAATTTTATTAAATGTTGTTTTCGGAGATTAATTTTCTTGGGTAAAAATAATATAATCATCTTTTAAATTTAAACAATAAAATATTGCAAACAAATTTCTCTAGTGCATTGTCCTTGTTAAGCAAGGGAAATGACAACATTTTCTTTAATTATGTACACACAACCTTATCATAAATCCAAATGTATAAGTCACATATAACCATTACAACACCAATCCTGTAAAAAAATAGATGATGTGTGTTGATGCAAGCTTTACTGGCGATAAGATGAAAAATCAAATTTACGGTACGTAGTGATGCACTTAATCTTTGAATTGTTGTGACAAACAAAAAACTATTGTCTCGTAAATTGTTAAGCTCGGAGTCGATGATCAGTTTTTCATTTTTGCCTTTTCATCATTATATTATTTGATCCAATTTAACCTTTGTGTTGTATAAAACCTGACATGATGTAGTTAGTCAAGAGTGTTTGGAAACATTGAGCAAAAACTTTTATTTATGCCTTATAAAGCAAATAATAATTATAATACAAAAAAGTGAATTGTTAAGAAACGGCCAAAACGGAAACTAAAAATTTTCAGCCTGTTCTTGGTGAGAACAGGTTTGCACAAATTACCGTCTACGCGCTCTAGCATATTCTAAATCAGAATTCACACTTTATAAACAAAATGGTATATTTTATATTTAGAGTCGTCCACGGATGTATTCATGCGGCAGTAATTAATGAAACGAGTTCCTTCATTTCACAAGATGTGTAAATGTCTACATCCTGTAGAGGATGACACAATTATCCCAACTATTAAAGAGCTATTAAAGAAAATCTTTACTGGACATCTTTACTGACTGCGTCATAACTACATGATACATGTACCAAAAGTTAAAACAGATATCAAAAATAATTATGGAGTAATTTTTAAAAAGACAAACCGAACACAATATTCGGGTATCTGAGTGAATAATGTTACTAATGACAGACAATGTATTCCCGAGACCTTACATGCTTCTAATATTTAAGACTTTTCATGCTCTTGCATTAAGTCGTTTACAATAAATCTTAAAAAAAACAAACAATTTAATTCTTTTTTAGTGACGCTCAATGTCATTTAAACAAAATTGGGATAAACTTACAAATTTGCTTATCATCTTTTGAGTCATGAGGTTAAAAACGGTAACATTCTTAGTAAGAAAGAAAACATTTCCTTCAATTAACTCTCTGGTAATCGACAAAAATGAAAAAAAAACTGACAAAAACTAACAATACAGCAACAACAAAATCCATCTCAATCATGAAATAACAATCTCTGAATTTGGCATCATTTTTTAAAAAAAATATCTGTAAATGTTCTATAAGGAAGACAATATTTGTTTTAGTTATCATTTTGTAAAAAAATACGCCAAATCTCAATTCGTATATTTCGTAAATTTTATTAATTTACATAACATTTATGTATTTATAGTCTTTAACACGTAGCAATGTTAATCCTTTAATAACAAAATATATGAAAGTGGTTTTTGTTTTATTAACAATGTTTGGAGAGTTGATACATGACTTCAAACAAAGAGGCTTGGGTTGTACGCATCAACAATAAAGTATTGAAAATATTCAGTGAAGCTCAAGTATTGTGCAATAAAGTGGAAATAGCGCAATTACATAGCCATTTGTTGATACAAGTTAAATCAAAGTGATATATAGAGTACTTTATGGAATAGTTCTGTTTGAACGCATAGTGATTGGAAAAATTTTATGAAGAGTGCATTTAAGTACACCGAACATCATATTTATTTTTTCGTTGAATCGAAATAATTCTATTTAATTAAATTATTTTCATATAAAGAACATTTTTTTTTCAAGAAAGGTTTGTGGAATTTTAAAATTGAAATAAAAGTTTTCCGTTCTCAATAATTTAACTTGTAACAGAGCAAAACGACAGAAGATATAATTAAATAAACTATGGAAATATACCTTTTTGTAAAGGATCTCTTGGTCAGGTACACCCGTAGGATTTCCCTATATTCAGATTTTTTAACGAACAAACATATTTATGAAAATAGAAAATACAATGATAAAATAGCACAAATTGTTGTTGTTGTTCTTTTTCAGTAAATATTAATAGTAGTTTTATCACATGAATTAAATGCAAGAAAATCTTCTCAAAAAGATGGTTTAATGATAAGATGAGGGAAACAAAACCTCATGGTCGTGCTAAGATATCGTATATTATCTCATTCCTAACAACAGCGGTGTAAGAGAAAGTGTCAATTTTGTAAGTTTCAGACGCAGACAAGTTATAAATATTGCAAAGGTTAATCAATTGGCGTACTGTAAATTTAAAAACAATTGCAATCCTATCAACCTTAGCACTTACAATCAATAAACGTTTATTTCTTTCTAAATTATAAGATATAAATTAACCACCTTATAAAATCATATTTGTAATATCAGACAAAGGATGTATCAGACATTATTATAAATTTCCAGCAGTTTATACATATAATTTAAATAAATACAACATTAAACCTTAACTGTCGTAAAAACAATATATTGCCAAGGCGTAGTCAAATAGTCATGCTGCTTTAATCAAATTTAATACGTTTACACGGTTCATTCCTATAACATCATTTGACCATTTTATAATGTTAAACGTTAAACTTCCAGGTTCTGCACTGTTTAGTTTGATTACTGTGATAAATTGTCAAACTATTTCTTAGATAAAGAAATGTTTTTGCGCACAATTATTTTGACTCTAAAGTTCGAATGCAATCATTGATTATTTACTTTGATTTATTTCGGTTAAAACTGCAGAAACACTAGATCATGTTGCTTGATATAATACCAATTCTACTGTAATTGCCTTAGCTTCACAGCAATTAAAACATATCGACGTTACATAACACGCTTTGTTTAATATAAAAAGAAAAGAAAACTCACATTAGAGCATTTATCGGTGAATAAGGTGGACACAAAACAATTCTAAAAGATGTGATTTTAGTTCGTAGCTGTAAATTATGTGATAATATCGTTTGTTTTGAAAGTCACTGATATGGAAATTAATCGCATGCTTGGTTAAAGAATGTACAGGTTCATTGATCGTTTATCCATTTTACCCGACAAGTTCACATTGTAATAAACGTCGGTCAACATTTCCATATTGCATAATCAGAAAAAGGCATGACAATCAATATTGATGTTAAATGATTGAAATATTTCAAGTTGGTGAATATGAGTACAGGACTGAGTCCTTCATAATACGACAGATAAGAGTTGACTGCACGGCTGAGACATTACACGATCCCTTGTTCAGATTTGGAACTTATCAACTTATTTTTATTAATCACTGATATATAATTTAAAACATTCATTTGGCACATTTCCGTGAAATTTGATTTTATATATTCAAATCATTTGTCATTTGAACTACCCTTCCCATTCCGTCTTCCATCTTACAGTTGTAATATATCTATCACTCAACCAAACAAAGACAATTATATCAACAATTTTAAGCATCTTATAAATATATATTTGTCATAAAAATATAATTTTAATAAATTGATGTATAAATATATTTTGAAAAAAAAAAAGAATTTTTAACCAATATAGCACATTGTTCATTGTGCCATTTTTCCTTTGTGTCGGTGGTGATACAAAAACCTGCTGTATTCTGAAATGCAGAAATGACTATTTCGTCGTTGTCTTCAGTATTGTGTCAATTTTAGTTAACATCAATATTCATATCAATCCATATGGGAGTCTATTGCTTATAAGATAATATAATGTTTAGAGGCGCTTTCAACGAAATAACAAGTAACTTATATTTATAATACAGAAAAAACCTTGTAGAATATTTGCACTAGAAGCATTTTGCATTGGAAACTGCAAGTAAGCATATCGTATGATATCGAACAATATCGTTGCTTCCATAAAAACAAAGCATCAGAAATGCTGAAAATGCAAGGGACAAGTGCAAATTGCAAATTCATAAGAACAATATCTATGCCATTGCTAAGATTGCACATAGAAGAAGTCTGACAAGTATCACTTAAATGTATCAGATTTTAAATGCAACAGCCTTTAATAGGGCACAGCAGAATTAATTTTTGTTCGATTTTGTAGGAAACGAAAAGCTTCTTAAAACACTCTTGAATCAGCACCCGGAACCAAAAATTATTACGTAATGAGTTAAATATTTCTTGCTCAAGGAAACAACGGCATGCACCTAACAGGGTTTGAATTAAGTGTTGAAATACAGATCAAACTTCCTTTGGAAATCCCGCAAAGTTGAAAAAGATAGTTTGCAAGAAAGACTTACTTAAAAGCAAAAAATCGTTTACTTATTCGGCTTTACCGCGAGAAAAGCTGCTGATTGAACTAAAAATATTTCTGTCATTTATTTTTAACATAATAACTAGTAAGAATGATAACTAACACATTGATAAAAATTATGTTTTTACTACTGATGCAAATAGGATTCTAACTTCCATTTAATACGTTATAAAAAGATGTTCGTTTCATGAATTATACAACAACAGGATAAATTGTAAGTGTACACTTTATAAACATATATTCTCATACTTAACAAAACTCCTAACACTCGTATTTATCAATTTTTGTAAAATAAATGTTTTAAATTGTAAATGCTCCGTTTATAAAAAATAATGATTATTTTTATATCAAAGCCAGTGAGACACATTGTACTCAAAATATTCATTTTATTATACAATGCATGCTTTTAGTTTTGCTTACAATTTCATGTTTGTTATTTTGTCACAAACTTTTAGTAGGCAGTGCAGACAGTAAAGCAGACCACGATAAACATTTATTGCAGTTTATTGAAATTTATATTACAAAAAAGAAAAAATAAAAAATAATCTAGATCAATAGGATAATATATTATATCGTCTTCATGATTTAAAACACATTTTAAATATATATCATGTATTCTAACACGACCCGCATTTTTCCCTATTGAACATAGAAGAACCGAAAGTGTGTGTTATTATGCAATAGAGTCACTGTTTGACGTTCTATATTTAGACATGTGACGTAATCATTATACATGTGACGTAACCACTATAAAATCCGACGCGCTGACAATAAGTACGGAAACAAATCAGGCGCAATTTTGCATAATAGCAGGTACGGCAGCATTTATTTGTTTATGTCGTGTTAGAATCGAAATAATATATCCAAATCGGTGATTTGATCGCTGGATAACACTACGCCCTCGTGATATAATTCCTCGCATCCGAACTCCAAACAGTGATGTTATTGAGCGATAAAATCACAGTTTGGGATATTTTATTTCTTAATTAGAAAAGATAGTAAAAGTATGTTAACTTCAACAGTGCAATTTGATGAATCTATTGATATCACAATTTTCCGGACAGTTGGTTTCAAAATAAATCATAACCTTCTTATGACATGTAGTTTAATTAATTTCTCAGTTGAAAAGTAATGTAATCTGAAATAAAATTTTAAACAAAAAAAGAGAAGAGGCTTTGTTTTTTATGAACGAATAAATAAATGTTTTGATTTAAATTATGTATTTCCAAAAGCAATGTTACAGTATTAAAATGAAAGACTTAGTTATTATCTCAAATTGTTACAATTATCTGCCGTAATTTTTGATAAATAGTTATTGAGTAACTATTGTTTCCACTATATAACTCCGAGACATATATTTGTATGGATTTCATCAATAAAACGTGATAAATGATACCACCCGAGAGAGAGAAAATATTTGTTAAGAACTGTGTGTTTTCTCCTGGTTATGTCCCATGAGATGGTATCATAACAAAAGAATTAATATCTTTGATTCCCGGAGAAATGAACCAATTGAATATTGATCATTATCATAAATCTTCCATACTGTTTTTATAAATAAGATTATATTTTATATTAAGAATGTATTTTGTGATGGTTAAATATGCAATACATCTGAGATTTTATATGTCGATTATGAGGGAATAAGAAAGTATCCTCTTATTTTGACATGATTAATAATATGACAAGCTTTAAATTGGCAAGTTTATCAAGACTGATAAGGTATCATCTAGGGTGGAACTTTCTGATTCTAACATTTAAATCAAATTTTGCCATTTTGACATAATGATGTGATAGAAATTTTTACATTAAATTTGGGTTTGTTTGATAAGTTAGATAAAATGTTTACTCATTTAGTCATAGTTGCGCCATATGTGCAACAATGTAACTAAACCATCGACTTCCTTGTAGACTTATTTGCATGTTTTTTTTTTCAAAATGAGTGGAAATACGCCGGAAATTTCATGTTTTGTTTTCTGTCTGTCTGGAAGTTCTAATAACTTATTGTTAACGGTAATAAGTCGGTAGACAAATACATTTTAAGGGCTATGTTATAAAGATATATAGGAATCACTTTATCTATTTGCAAGGACCAAGTGTGTTATGTCTAGGACATGATATTTGTATTGTTTCCGGTGTTTTGTTCTTTTGCAAAGGTCATGCGGAGGCACTTAACAGTTTTATTGACGAAGAAAAGCTTTACGTGTCTCAGAGCGCATTCCATATATGTGTAAATAAAACAAAATAACATCTTCTTTGCAAGAGTTTGCAAGTTTTCGACTTTATCTGTCGTCAATTTCAACCTGAACGACTCCTTTAATGTAATTGTATATATATGGTCAATGCGGATATTTCCTTTTTAAGTTGTTTGACTCTTGATAAGTATTGACTTAGCAGCCTTTACAAGAAAATCTGCCTCTGATCATAGCCGAATGTATGGTAAGAAGGACACACATACAGAATTATTTAATGGTAAATTCGACCATTAAATCAATGTTCGCTCCATGGTAGCTATACAGTGTATCAGTCAAAGATATAGAATTATTAATTTTCAATATTAATACAGCTTGAATAATGACATTAAAAACGTCAAAATCAAGTTCTCTGAAAAAGCACGTATTCATTAAACGTTGCCATAGTAAATTCATTTAAAGCATATACTTATCAAGTCAGAGTAATATTGATTTCAAAAGACAAATAAACATTTGAACAACTTGTGAAACAATGTTTAAATAAATAACTGAAATACACAAAATCTTTAAACGGGTCCTCATAGATTTCTTTTTACCAATACTAGTCTTTATGACATACATTTTGTTAAATGTTAAGACCTTTTATGGTCAAAAAGTGTTTTATTAGTTGAATGTATGATAAATATTTATCGTGTTTGTGAGAAAAAATGTATTCATGCTATTAACAACATGTCCTTATAATGCTGTCTTCAGTAAAATTAAATGCGCATTCCATTAATATATCTCATATGATTATTTATGGTAACATGTTCATCAAGGTCTATTTTTACTTTGCGAATGAGACTCACTTAATAATCTCACACCAGTACTTACTCTTTGTAATCCCTCTTTCTGCGACTGCATGTTGATATGCTTATATTTCCACCCGTTGTGTCTATAATGATTTGATAAGCGTATTGGAGAATCTTTAATTACCGATCGCTTAAAACTGCTTGGAATAACTAGGTAATTACGTGGTAATATACAGGTTTTGATTTTTGATAAAACAATGAAATCATGACTTCCAGCCAAATATCGGATGCAGTCTTGTATCCAAATTTATTCATATTAAGTTTTAAAAATGAAGTGTTTTTATCAGTTAAGCCTTAATCTTTATGTAAATAATAGAAATAGCATCATATACTTTGACTTCAATACTTTATGAAAACATTGTCGTGCAAGGCTAATATATTACACACTGGGATAAGCAGCAACATAAAGGTACATGTATATCTTAAAAATATTGTAAAAAATAAACACAATTTTTTGTTAGCAACGGTTCCTTTTTGACAGTCCTAAAGCCAAAGGAAAATATTACTAAATCTTTATACAGTGGATGATAACTCAGGGAAAATCACTAGGCAATAGTACAGCACATCATTTAGTATACTCTGGTTGCAGACAAATTTGTAATCCGGAATCTATTACTGGGACAACTTGAATGTCAAATGGCTAATTAACACGTCGGAGTAAATATCTGTAGGGAGAAAAAATAGATGGTTGCCTTAATAGTGTATAACGTCTGTATATCTCTAGAAAATTACTATGAATTCTACAATGCGGCTATGCTGATAGGAACACGGTATAAATAGAAACTAGTGTTACAGTATTAACTGACCAAGCATCTTGTGATATGGTATCATTCAATCACGGTTTGCAATTGGGTCAGATATAAATAGATCACAAATAAAGGAGAAATGTTTATGAAACAAAATCTCAAATGTAAATGTAACTGCATAATTATATAGTTACGATATTTTGTTTCGCTTTGTTTGAATGTTGGGTCTGTAGATATGCTGATATCACACTGTACGAAGTCATTGCTTTATATGACATATACCAAACACATTTAAGTTTGTTCCTGTTGTTTTGTAATGTATTGACAGTGTAACATGTGTTGATAATATACCAATAAGAGTGTTTGCAAGGCAAAAATATTTAAAGTTTTTTTAAAAGAAACATAACAAACTCTCCCACTTCCGAAAATAAAACAACAACAACAAACGAACAACAATAACCAGAGCTATTAAATAACATCAACAAACCGAGCACAACTCAAAAACTATTTTATTTTGAATAAATTTGAATATCATTTATTAAAAAGTGCCAGATTCAGATAACTATTTGGTTAATAGTGTTTACTGAAATGTGAAGAATTCAAATACTGATTGGTGATCACTTTATGGTTATCATCACTAACTAATTTTTTTCAGCAAACAAAACCCCTTCACATGCGAAACATGTGTGATAATTTTTCAGCCAAATCTATGAAAACGAGACATAAAACTACAACATGGCTTCTCAGGATGTTTATATTCTTACTGTGGTGTTTTTAAAAAGCAAACACTTGTTTATTTGTTTTATGATTTCTTTATTCTTTGATAAAGAAAAAATAGTTTTTCTGGAATTGTGTTTAATTTTGCGGCCGTTGTGTCTTAAATATTGTTCTGAATAGTTCTACTATTAAAACTTAAATATATAGCAGCATTTAATGTACATGCTACTCTCTGAATATAAAAATTCAAATAATCCTTTAATGAATTATTAACTTAATGTTTTTGTAACATGGACAAACATGAATGAAATACAATCATATACCAACTTACAGTCCTCGCACTATGTTAAGTTGTGATGTAGGGGCAGTCTTAAACAGTTTTCAGTTGAATTGTAAAAAAAAATGTCTGCGACAATTATAATTTACTCCTATAGAAATTATCGTAGATATTTTTCTTCGGGTATTAAAAGAATCGTGTGTAAAGTACAAAATGTAGTGTCAATTTCTAACATGACAGAATTTGACGTTAACTAATTTTTCACGTAGTTTAAGTGATTTCATAGATATAATCTAGAAATGATAAATTATCCTGTAGATGCAACATGTTAAGAACATCAAGCATATTCAAAGGTCGTCAGTGAATATTTATTTCCCAATGGAAACATATTTATCCAGTAATAAGTCCTCGTCTGACATTTTACTCTACAATCGATTCAGAAATTAATCTAACAATTACATACATCAGATACACACTTATTTTCATTTGGTATTGCTTTTTGTCATTTACATTCATATTCGTCTGTTGGTGTTTTATCTTATGCTTATTTCTTTTTAGGAACATACATATATGGCACCTGCTGAATCAACTAAGTACAATTATGTATACTTTACGAATGAATTTAATGTTTAATTAAATTTACTGCTTTCTAAATATGGCAACAAATTAACTTTTTTTGTACGTCCAAACGAATTACACAATAACGTTTTTTTACGAAGTTTAATTAAAACATTGCATATTCATATTTTTTTCTTTCATTTTTAGATAAGGTAATTTTTAAATTAGACTTTTCTTTTTTTCAATAAGATAATTTTCAAAAGAATATTATAATCTTTGGAAATTGCAATAAATACCATCCAAAAATGTGTACTACCCAGAATAATTGTTTTATGCACTACTCATATGATTTTTCTTAAAAGTGATATATAATTTTAAACCAATAAAAATGCCAATATGTCCCTCTAGAATAAAACTATATAACTTAATTTCTATAATATTTTTAATTTTGTATGCTCTAACATCGTAACTAAGTTTGATAAGTCTATTGTGTTAAACGATATAAAAAGCTTTTTAAATAAAGCAATATGAAATTCACGGAAATTATTAATTTGCAAAAGTGGAAATGTAGGTACCAAATTATTAGCGATCTTGCATGTTGAGTTTATAATTGTACTGTCTTGAAACTGGAAAACAAAAACTTTAATGTTAGAAAGACACATCTTAGAAGTTTTATGAAGTTGACTTGTTTTTATTTCCCCGTAGTTTTGATAAAAATGAAAAGGCTTCACTATAATTGAACGCATTTGCAATCTCTTGAAATTTTGTATTAACTTGTTTCATTAATAATGAATAAGAATGTAATCTTTGAGTCGATATTTCAAGTATGTAAACAACTAATTTAGATAACGAATAAAATATGTAAAGTGTAATCTTAAGTTAAATTACAGTGCAAAACATAAAGTTGACGAATTTGAAGAGAAACAGAAATCTCCGATGATTTCACAGGCGATCACAAAATGAAATTGGTTGCAACAACTTCAGCTAGTTTTCGTAATTGAGAAAAATAACAAAATATACTGGTACTTATGTTTCATCTATTAAAATAGACCTAGTCAGTATGCCTTTACACTCTCAAGATCTATTTATGTTCAAAATCATAAAAGTGTAAGCTATGTTCATACATCATCACAGTACAATACAATAGAAAACAATACAATACATTAAAGCAGTCAGTTGTAAATTATCAACTTTAAACAAATATATTTGAAAAGAAAAAATGAATGTCTAAAAACCTCATTATAATATTGACGTTTACAAACTAATATATATGCATATTGGTAAGAAATAAAAAAAACTTTCAAAACTCCATTTTATTTTGTTTCGCAAATTGTTTCCTCGTTTAGGGTTCACGCATTCTTTTACTTGCGGACAATACGCCGCCGCTTGTCATGGTATGGCACGCTTTTATCAAATAGAATGTTTCATGATTACCGCCGTATGACCACACCTTTGGATGTTTCTCAACTCAAAGTTTCACCATTTTCATGATTGATTGTTGAATTCTGCTTTAGCCGGTGCTAGGGTCGTAAACGGTTGCTTGCAATTACTACTACCGTTCATGAACAGGCTCAATCAAACCGAACCTGCAACATTTTCATTGACGTGTTGGGCTTTCTGTAGGGATTCTGGTTTACTTTATTTATTTTGTTCATCCACCTTTTAATGATAAATAATTATCTTCCATCAAATGAATTGAAACGAAACAGAGAGAAAAAACAAAATCCCTAAAGAAAGTCTACATGTTTTGAAACAAGGATGAAAGACACAAGATGCTGATAGGGATGAATTGTTTAATACCCAATAAAACTAAGTGTTAACATTTTGTTTTCAACTTGATGATTTTATCTGTATTACTTAGACCTCTGTTTTGTGTCAGTCTTGGTTTATGTTTTGCGTTTCTAGCAATGTGCCTTAAGGTTATTTCTTTAAAATATCACCGTCTATACTCGAATAAATTTCATTCTTCCACCATATATGAATCCGAATAAGCAAAACCAACAACATAAACAGGTGATACAGTTCTTATTTGTGTACAATATCTCAACACAGAATATTGAAAGTATAGTAAAAGTAAATCCTTGCCGAGAGAAAATTCAAAGAACTATATTTCAGCTCTTGAAGACCCCGTATTTATTCACGATTTTCAATTGATTAAAGTTTCGTTTTGATGACCTTTGCATGGACTTTATTTAATCTTTTTAAAATGTCAGAAACACGCCTAGGACAATATAGGATAATATAATTGATACTTAAGTATGTAACAATATACTGCTCGACTTTTATATTATACAGATGGTTTAATCTTGCATTTCACATATTACATATAGAGACTTTTCATATACGGCATATCACAAATTTAATTTCAGTCGTATTATTTGCCTACTGTCAATACGCATTTTATTTTTATTAGCGAATTGAAAGGGCCTGGTGACAATAAGTAAAAAGGTAATAGGTGACACGGAATGAGCATTTTCATACACAGATGAATTTTCTTCTGAACAGTAAACCTAGAATCTGACTTTACTACTTTACTTTACATGTTGGCACAATTTGATCTTAATGAAATAATCAAGTCTGAACTTAAAACATTTATAAAGTGTTTTTTTTTTTTAAATTCAATGTTAGACATTATGACAGTAAAGCGTATTTACTGACCTAACATTCTTCATATCAATATAATCAACTTTGCTACAATTCAAATATTAAGCATATCATGTTATGCCTCCAAATTACATTATATAGATATTCAATGTTCTGAAAGCACCCAATTAAAAAAATCAAAACAATTGTGATATATAAATGTGACGATTTATTTTACTGGAAATCTTACTGCCATTGTCATTTCATTTAAAATAGAAACTCTGGGAGTTAAATATAAAATGGTTTATTTAGTTATACAAGTATAACCATGAAAACGTGATTTTATTGACAAATAGTTCTAACATTTTATTTCGAATCAGTGGCTACAAATCGCTCGAAACATTTTGTTCAAGTTTGTTTTCAAAAACAAATTTAAAGTTGTATTTATTTTATAATAAGTATTTTTCTGCCGGAACGGTTTTCCAATAAGAAGATGTAGAAAGTGGAATGTGTATGCGATTCTTTGTTCACCTTTCAGAGATATCTTTATAGTGTTGATATCCACTTCTTTTCTTCGAGCTTAAGCACCATGACAATAACTTGTTCGCATTAGAGAATTGAGTTAGATTTGACTACCTGCTTTGCATACTTGTTTTAAAGAGTTCGGTCGTCACATGGTAAAAAAGTGAATTTTGTCAATTTCTATGTCCCAGATGTTCATCTCTTGCATAAAAATAACAAATTGAAATAAAACGCATTAAATTCAATGTTATGCAAACTTAAGTGAAGTATTTAAACGGTACTGATGATAAGCATGTGCAACATCTTTTTCACAAATGAGAAAAGTACCCAACTGAATCGAAACTAATAATATTGAGAGTATTTTATTCATTTTATGTCTATATTGTCGATAAACAGAGAAAGTGTAAAGAACTTCAAGGTTATTTCTATATATTTACGTGTATATTTACAAGTATATCTTAAAACGTATCCTTTTTAATAAAGCACATAATAATATGCTTAACTTGATTTCTTATTTACATTAAGTTTTTACTGGAAAACATGAGTGCATGTCAGACTATTATTCTTTGAGTTCGAAGAAGTATTTACATGCGTTTTTACATTCCGTTGCAAAATATCCAATAAAAGGTATGATAATAAATACGGTTAGCTAGGGATATTTGTGTCAAAAATTAACTAGAATTGAAAATATTAATTGTAGACTTTTTCTTGTAAAATTAAATTGAAATAATTCTACTACTGGGTACTAATGGTTGATACAAGTAACATCAATACAAAAATATAGCACTCTTCCAAACTCTTTCAGACTGAATTCAGACAAATATCATTTTAATGTATTTTATTGTATCTTGGAGATCTTAATAATTTTCTTAAAAAGCATATTCGAAAGGACAATTTTTGTGTTGCTCAAGACCAAGTTTGGAGATTATAATAATAAAATATATGGGTGTCTCATTTCTTTGTTTGAACATTTTAACTAGCCTGATAAAACATGCTTGTTTGCAGCATGCATTCCAAAGAATATTAGTTATGTTAATTTAGTCATATTGTTAATATTGTTTTTTTTATTTTGAGTTTATCATATATATATATACAGAAACATTTATTAATAAAATCTTAAAGCTCAACGTGTAATAAGTTAATGCTTCGAAGAAGAATTCTGTATGGATTATCAATTCTTACGAAAGAATTAAGGTGAGAAACGGTTCTTTGGTCTGTTTGTCACATAATAGAATAGTAATATATCTTTAAACATTAAATTGATAAAAGACAACTTCCGTCTGGGAAATGTTACCAATTCACAATTGCTACCACTTCAACAAGCAGACATATCTACAACCCTTAGCAATTAATTAAATTGGATACGATCATTTTGAATTTCAAGTAAGTTTTGCCAGACTGAGTCTAAGTGAAATTTAAAATTCAACTATCATTTGAAACTGCTGCAGATATTGGAATTTAAAAAAAAAACGGCAGCAAGTCCAGTTGAACATTGAATCTCAGTATTGATTTCACTCTTAGCATGTTTTATCTACATGCACACTTAGTGAATATAAAACGTTATTCAATGTGCGCTTTGTTTTGTTTCTTTTATGCTAGTGTGTGTGTGTTTATGCTTTTGTCTCAACTGTTAATTTGCCACTGGCGAAACAGGACCGTAAAGCAGACATATAAAACTTTTATGTAATCAAGTTTTATTTTTGTTCAGGGAATTATAAATGCTGCAAAATGATTATATCATATATTGCCGGAGCTTATTGCCTGAGCTTATTCTAGACTATGAAGCTTTCATATTGTGTAATAAAGAGATATATGAAAACAAACAAACAAATTTGATATGAGCATGATTTGTCTCTATTGTAAATATCAAATATATTCTCGAATTGCATTAAATTGATAAACTGCAAAATTATCACATTGCATGAGTAGTTATTTAGATACTAAAAGATTGGTGGTTCTTGATAAAAGATAAAAGATTGGATTGGATAAGGACAAAATAAACGGGATAAAGTATATACATTGGATGTTGTACATAATCATTACACTATTGAATGCAATAACGCTCTACCGGTTCCGAGTATATGAGTTTATGATTATATTCTATATGTGTGAAGAATATTGATGCATGTAATCATGCAAGACTGACGGAATGTATTGACTTCAAGATTTCCAAGACTGACTAAATAGGTTGAATACAAGATTTCTTCATCAAGAATAAAGAAATGAATAAAAATGAATCCGTAATAAAGTTTCTAAATACCTATAATATTTTTATTACATAAAAGACGTTTAATATCTTACCCTAATATTGCGTCAATACTAACAGTTAATTTTAGAATATCGATAAATTTGAACTGTTAAGAAATATGTGTATAAGTATAGGCTTATAAGTCAGTAGTAAATAAAATTGTTTGCATATTTAATGTAAAGCTAAATTTAAATACATTTATCATATTCTATAAACATAATTATAAAGAAATATTTTTTTAATTTATATTAATATCTTATTTGAGTTTCTTTTTTTTTCTTGGTGTTGTTGTTTTTCTATGCATTTTCTGTGGAATCTGCTTACTATTTCACCTTTACGTCATTATATTTTTCAATTTAAATAGAAAATAAACTATTCTTATTTCCCAGGATTTGAAATAAAAACTCAAAATAATTGAGTAAATTGGAACAAATTTGCTCTGTCTCTTCAAGTTTGTTGTCACTTATACTTGTGAATAAGATAACTATTTACTAGAATTAAGGAACAATTAAGTAAACAGTTATAAATTATTTACACGAAATATGTGGTTGTTTTATTCAATAAGAACATTTTCAACTGTAATTACGTGGGTTGGTCTTAAGATAAACACAAAAAATATGTGTACTTGTAGGAAACAGGGACAATTTATCAGAACAACAAAAAGGAAACTTGACTGGTTAACTTCTTAACAACGCATTTTATTTACAATGTGTTGGCCAACTTTAAAAATACCAGTATATTGTGTTCATGTATTTTCAAGCCAATTTGCAGCTTTGTTTAAATATTACTACATGTATGTTATTCCAAATAAGTTTTTGAGTATTTTTGCTTTATTGAAAGAGATAGTTTTGAGGGTTATATCTTAAGTTTTATCATTATATTTTTAAAACTACATGGCTATTGAATTATGACGATCGACGGAGAGTTTTATAACGTCAACGTCAAAAAAGTTAAGAGCAGGATGCCTCATTTATATATGAAATAACATAACGTGTTTTGAATTAAATTGAATAGAAACTATTTGCAATTTTCCGATTTTAATGTTTATATTTACATGTATAGTTGACGCTTTAAAGGGATTACGAAATCTCTATTGACTTACATAAATTTGCGATCACAATGTATTTAATAATCGTTTTGCTACTAAAACTAATTAATCCCTGGTAGCTTTGTTTTGTTACATGTATTGACAATAATAGTTCTAAAATTGTCATCTGTTTACAAAGACCTAGACAGTATGTATGCCTTTACAATCCCGAGATGTCTTTAATTATAATAGTTTAATCCATTGTCTTTATCAATCAGTTTTACAACATTATTATTACACAATATTGCATATGTTTTAACACAAATATTCAAACATGTTAGTCTTAAACTGACTCCATTTTTTAGATAAAATTGACAATATAGATTATTAACTTATATTATTGGTTACCGATAAAATCAACTGATGCATACTATTATTGTAGTATCTTAAAAATATTTTATAACTATTAAACATTTCATGTAAGTGACAGTTTTAATAAGGTCCAATAAGATAGAGAAAGTAAGAAACTCTAAAAAAAACTCCAAAACGGTTAATTGAAAATGTTGCAGACTCGGTTTGATTGAGCCTGTTCATGAACGGTACTGTCAAATGCAAACTACCGTCCACGTCCCGTAGCACCGCCTTAAGCAGAATTCAACATTTAAATATGAAATGTCAAAATTTTGAATTTAGAAACATTCGCAGATGTGTTCATACAGCGGTTATCAAGTCAGTTAAGTCAGTTTAGCATTTCTTTCAAATGGCCACTTGCAAATCTAAACTTGAATTCTCTTTACACTATTACATTAACAAAGTATATCTAATTTCAAATGTGTTTTTTATTGTTGGCATTGTTCGTTTTATATACTAACCTGCTTATTATTGTCACCAAAGCCTCAAGAATAATTGTTTTTTAAAAAGAATAAAGAAAATAACCTCTATTTTATTTCTGAGCAGTTTATATAAATTCAAAAAACTTCAGTAAACTGAAAAAGTTCTTTCTGTCTCATCAAATACATCATTGATTTTTTCATTCAATTAAATTATGAATTAGATAGCAATTTCTTTCAAGAGGTACGGGGTAATTTAGTAAACTGTTGTAAATATTTCACGCGAAGCATGTGCTAGTTTTAGCAAGTTGTTTCTACAATTTTTTTTCATCTGTAATTGCGTGGGTAGCTCTTTACGATCACACTAAGGAATTTCATAAGGGAACGGGGACACTGTATCAAACCAAAAGGAAATCTGATTGGATATCTTATGCTGTGTTGCATTTATGAATTGTTTGCTTACATAAAAATACAAGCACAATGTGTTCATGTATATTCCATATTTTGTATTTTGACTACAAACTAGGATTTGCACATTGTTTTCAAATAACTTCAAATACTTTTATAAATAATCTATCTTTAACATGATAAATAATGAACTTCTATCAAATAAATTAGTAGTCGACATTTTTAAATGAGGAGAGAGATAAATTTAGACCTTGTACATAATAAAACTAAAAACTAGCCCTGCTGTGTTCCTCAGATATATGTCTTTGTTGTTTCATACTGTTTCTAATGTTTTTATGACACTTATGTTTGTGTTCCTTGTTATTTTCTCGTCTACGGTAAGTTTCTTCCCTTTTGCCTCTAGTTTTATTTGTTTAATTTTGCCACTCCCGTTCCCCGTACTTCAAGCCCCCTTTCCCTGTGTCTTTTTACTTTGTGGGCCTATTAATCAATCAATTGTATTTGATTTCCTAATTGGTTTCTATTATTTTCTTTCATGTATTATTAAGCGATTATCATGTTGTGCTTTGCATTATGCCCTGTCCTGCTTTTTGTTTGGGGTCCTCCTGGGCTCCTGGCCCATGGTCCTTGTTGCTTGGTCGTGTAGAGGTTGCGTTCATTGAATGCCAACTTCCTTGTTGATCTTGTTTACAATATTTGATGGTATCTATTTTACCTCAGACTAGCTATTTTTGTATTTACGTTTGTCCTATATATTTTTTTATTTAAAAAGAATGTCTAACGGAATATTTTATAACATCCTCATCTATACACGAGTCATGTCTTTCCTGCATGAATCTGAATAAGCAAAACCAACAACATATCTATGTGACAAAGTTTTTGTTGTTGCTTTATATTTCAAGAAAATATTAAATGTTACCTGATTATTAAATCATTATGTTACAATCTAAATTCATGCCAAGGAATAATTTTCATAATAATATAAAATCAATTTGCTTTCGAAGATCCTTTATTTGTTCACGTTTTAAAACAGTTTACAGTTTCCTTTTGAAGAGCTTCTCATTGACTTAATTTTATCGCACATGTCAAAAACAGGCCTCGATATTTGAAAATGTAATTGAGGGCTACTTGAGCAGTATTACTACTATTTAACAATCCACATATAGCTCCTAGTTTTTTTTTATATTTTGCAGTTGGTTTCATCTTTCATTTCACCCTTTACACTACTAGAAATTTTTCAGCCGTATCATTTTTGTACAACCAATTTAGCATTTTATGTGTCTTATCTAATTATGTGAGACTTATAACGGTGTATGAACATTTGTATCTTTGTAAGTGTGAATTTCACGCATTTTTTCATATCTTAGCGTTAGGACCTCCGAACTAGCTTTCCTAGATAACTAACCAATAATTACCAAGTGACCGACTACTAATCCTAAATGATTACGAATTATAGGTTAGAGACAAATGACCATTATACTCAATATACGACATCATTTATCACAGGAAATTTCGTCTTGTCATCGTAAATTCGATGCTCTCTCTATTCAGACAAGCGGGCGGACAACAATTAGTGTTGGGGCAAAAATTTACAACGAAACGGCATTCTTTTACATAAGTAAGTCAACATCTTAAATAAAGAAAAAAATCCCTATAAATCGTTAAAACGGCAAAACTGAAAATGTTGCAAGCTTTGTTTGAGTAAGCCTGTACAAGGACGGTACAGATATAGTATTGTCAGATGACTTTTTATTTTTGATACCATTTAATCCATCTGCAAGGATTTAATGGAATATTCATAGAGAATAACATGCTACTGTCTTTTGATATCAATTATTTTATCAGGCGAGGCTGATATGGGCTAGAAAGGGCGAGGCTTGCCGAGCCCTTTCTGCCCATATCAGCCGAGCCTGATAAAATTGATATCAAAAGACAGTAGCATGTTTTTCTATTTATCATGTATTACATAATAACTGTCAAAATAACAAAATAATCTTCTTTAAAATAGCGAATTTCGTTAAAAAGGGGGATTTTTGTTCAAAGAAATAATTCTTGGAAACAAATTCATCCGCCCCTGAAACTTAGAATTTGTAAATGGCCGCCATTTTTTCTTACGACTCGGATAAAAGATGCAACAGAATGTAGGCCTAATACGATAAAATTCTTACCTTTAATTTAAACATCGATCCAAAAATCCACTAAGAAGCACATAAACTAAACTTTACTGCAATATTTGTCTTGAATTGTCAAATTCAAAAGGTTATCAAAGAAAAGTCAAATCGGCAATCAAACACAAGCTACACAAACATGCGTCTTATTTTTTAAACAAAACAATTTGTTCACTTATTAAATAATAATCCGGCGAAATAAAGTAAACAAAACTTTACAAGTTCTCAAAGAAAATCGTCCAGCCTGTTTGTTTACATGATTACATGTATAGTATGACGTGGACATTGATGATGTCATTTGCAATATGAATTATGACGTCACTTCATTTAGTTGGTGCTAAAACTAATTATTTCGTAATCTAATTTATTCGTAATTGAAATCGAAATAATTAATAAATAAATATTGCATCTTGATTCAAGACTTGTAAGGGTATGAGATTACATTATAGAATTCACATGCTGATGGAAATAAGAATATAAGCAATTGAAAAAAGTCCGTTAAAATGGGCGGGGCTTATTTTTGATATCAGGTTACTGACCTGATATCAAAAATAATTATCAGGCAAGTGTTATCGGGCAGTTACCATAGCAGTTGCATGATAAAAAACAATATTTGGGCACATGCTGATTATAAATTAAATTTGAATGACAAGATGACAATATTGTATTGGAAATTATCATAAGAGGTGTATGATTGACATACTAAGTGGAGTTTATAACTTTAAGTTCATATAATTATGTCTTTCATATCATAAACGCGATAAATATCTTGATTCTAAACTAAAGCATATTTGAAATGTTATAAATTCACAGTTCAATGACTGTTTGACACATAAACTGCCAAGATATTCTTAAAGATATCTGAGATATCTAAATATATGATCAATATAATCAAATTTTGAGATAAGATAGCATTCGAATGAATAACAAAGTTACACAACATTTGTCTTCAAAGCATTAAATTAAATATGAAAAAAATGTGAAGATAAAGATAAATTTAATTGATTTTTTTATTTGTTTGTAGTTCAAACGGTCTTGTAATTATATTGATCGTTTATTCATTTTACCTCATGATTTAGTTCAGACACATAAATAATGTCTTGATCAACAATTAGATTAGACTTGACGTATTGAAGTTTAATGCATGAAACATTCTAAATTTGAAGATATGAGTGAAAAACTGAATCCTTTATTTAACAAAAAGCTTAACATACTCTCGAAATGTTGGCTGCAAGGCATAATACAATTACAAGATAAAGATAAGTTTATTATCACATGTAGGCTCTCTTTTTAATTTTATCATATACTCGTATCTTACACTTATCAAATAATTGTATTGGTTAAACCTAAAAGATCAATGTGCAATTGATTTGTATTGAAAATCTTTTTGGATTATCATTTTCTACAAAACAATTAAGATGCGAACATGCTCTTTGTCCTGTCTTTCACATGGACAGAATAACCATTCATATCTTTAGACATTAATGTCCTAAAAGACAAATCATTGTAACGCTCAGATCTAAAACAGATAATTAATCAGACCTTTTTTCAATCTATCCATTTAATTGTCTGTCAATATTTCTATGAACCTTAACTTAGTTCATTGTTAAATACTGCAAGAACAATGTGAAAATAAATGTGTTAGATAAATGAAGACAGTTACAAATGTTTAAAAAAACAGTGATAGTTAATTGTTAAGTATTGAAGTATTCTTACTTGCAATACGTGAAAAATAGTCGACACTTTAGACAAAAAATAGAATAAATTGCCATAACATTTCTAGACTGTCGAAAAAAAGTTATTATTGATTTATAGAAAATACATTTCTTGACTTTTTTATTTAACAAAAGTGCTTCTACTTTAAATGACAGACATACTTAACAATTCATCTAATAGCATACGAGATCATATTGTCACTCTACAAAGTTTTGCCCGTTAACTTCCATTTGAAACTGCTAGAGTTATCTAAAATAAGAAAATACGATATCAAGTCTATCTTAGCATTAAATATCAGTATTACTTTCTCGCAAAACATGTTCTTCCATATTTTCAAAACAAACAGTAATAGAATTATCTTGTTGGAAATATTCTAACTATTGTATAAATTACACCTTTTAGATTGTAAATATATACTCTAGGTCTCAATACATTAAATTATTAAAATGGGAATAGCTGCTCATGTAAAACAAAATGTTGAAGCTGCATAGCATATGATGATCAAAATCTAATGCAGTAGTTAAAATAATTTTACTTTGTTACGAAAATATGTACAAAAGTGAGTCAATTTCATTTTGCATAGCACGCTTGGTTTTCTTAAGATATTTATTTGTGTATTTTTGTATCAACTGGTTATAACCACGGGAGAAACAAAAACGTTAAGCAAACATACAAATATCGTACAATTAAGAATTATTTTAGTCCAGTGATATTGAGATTGCAATTATATTTTATTATATTATATCATATTATATATCGTCTGAAAAGAGTTGTTCATCTTTTAAGAATTTTAAGAAAACATACGTTGACATGGTGTTATAACAAATAAAGAAAATAAGTATACTTCAATCTAAATGAATATATTAACATTTCATATATTTCTCTTTTAGAAGTATTTGGTGATGCAATACAACACTGGTCGTGAAATTGATTGTTGATATATCCAACATTGAAAGCAAATCATCATTTTCATAGTTGTGTAATTTTTAAATTTTAGAAAATAGATGTCAAGATGATGTTAAAATAGTAAAGGATGCACTTTCTGTTTTTGAACTTTTAAATTAGAACCAACACAGTGATAAAAAATCTTGTTTATTCTGCGGAAGTAAAGTGGAGAGAATGCGATATAAATAAAACGATATTGTCTTCATGCATTATTCAATTATAAAATAGAATGTAATTTTTGTTCATTTATTCATACTGTCTATTCACCATGTACATTTATAACAACATTTATTAATAAATCCTAGAAGCTCACTGTGTTATAATTATGGAACTGATTTGCATTACAATTATTTTGGAATGATCATATTTTACAAAACAATTAAAGTGGGAAACAGTTCTTTGTTTTGTCTCTCACATGAACAGAGAACCAATTTATATCTTTAGATATTAATGTCATAAAAGGCAAATTATTTTATATAACGTTAAAATCTGATACAGATAAATCTTCAAGCTATTTTTAAACTATCTTTTTTATATATATCTGTCAATATTTGTATGACACACACACAGTATCTAAAATTACTTGTTAAATGTTGGGAGATCAATTAAAGAAATAATATGTTTCAAGGATGTGTCTGAATATAAATGTCTCAACAATGTTATTAAATTAAGTCATCAGAATAATCTTTTTTATTTGAGATTAACATTTACTGAAAAGGAGCATTTGAAATAAATAACGCCGAGACATATGTCTATTTTCATGCCATCTTTTACATGTTAAAATATATATATACCATCAGGGAGAAAATATATTTCTTAAGAACTGTGAGGTTTTCTTTGCCGGGGTAGTACCATAAAAAAAATTCATTATTGCTCCTCACACTGCTCCAACAGCAAAATCAATTGAATAGACATCATTTTCATTAATCTTTTGCACATGTTTTTCATAACAGATTGATCAGTAATTTTACATTTAGAATCGACTTCGTTATGTAAAAGTAAAGCATGCACTATTTCTTTAAAGATATACGTCAGACGTGTATTTGCGATAGAATGAGATTTTTTTGTTTTTCATTTCGACGAAATTGACATTACAAAATTAAAATAAATTTCAACAATACTCAGACTTATCTAGGGTAAATTTACTGTCTCACACATTTTAACTAGATTTTGTCCTTTTGACATATTGATGTGAGGGCAGGTAAAAGAGGTTTGAAACCAACTCTAACCGGTGCAAAGAGGCGTGATAGATGTTGCTTTTTTACACTTTCTCTCATGAACAGACCCAATCAAACGGATCCGGTAAAGTCCATATAATGTTGTTGTTTCCATTGGTTATAAGGGTTCATCCCCCTTTCCATTTGTTTTATTCACCACCGCAAGTGTCAAGCGCCGTGTGGCAGCTGTACAAAGTTGCCCTGTTATTCACTTTGGTGTTTTTTAGTGTTGTCATTAAAACCACCTTCTCGAGCAACTAACAAAAAACAACAAAAAAACTCAAGAACATTTTAATTGTCTATACATTCGTTTCTTTTATTTATCTTATTTCCTTAACATTGGACCTATATCTTTACTTTCTATCAACAACAAATAAATCTACTTAAATTCCATCCTAAACAATGATGATAATAAGGATTTACACATTTACACTGTTCTTTGTAGATGATTATAGCATATTTTCTCTTTTTTTTACTCCAAAAGTAAAATTTGCCCTATTCATTTCGCATTGTTATATACCTCAACAATACCGAGAGTGTTTTACGTATAACTGAATTATTGTCTTGCAGCTATGAAAGATATTGATCCATGTTACAAAGGAAACTAAAATTGTAAAATAATGGATTACAAATGGAGTGCTAATCAAATCAAACGAGTGATAGCTTTCAAGCGTCATGATAAACATTTCATTTTATCGATACCTAAGAACAGAATACAATATGACTATTAATCGTACTGAAATATGCAAACAAAACCTAGAATAAGAAATCATTATTTTTCTTGATAAATTTAAAGTGAGGAAAAAGTTGACTTTAATTATAATTGCTCACAAAATAACACGTGTTTAAATTTTGTTTTCGTTTCGTCAAATTTTATTCCGTAATTATAAAAAAATCGATTTTTTTCTCAACTAGATAAATATAGACAAATAAATAACTTGATCATGCAGCATGTCTCCAAATTCATGCCTATTTATGTGAACATTTTGAAAAGATATTTAAACCTATACCATTGCAAGCGTCAATTACAATCCACGTAAATTACCAAGAGGAGGTCGAAATAATGCAAAAATTGCCCTTACTACATAAGTCACGCAGTAGAAATATGGTTATAAATATTGCAAAATCAGGGATAAATGGTATCATGTAAATTACTACTTGAACCATCAATCTTTTTTCTCAAATTTTAGTACATTGTTTTTCAATTTGATTTTCATGATATATTTTTGCTCCTTTTGCATGCAGCTTTAAAACTTCTAAATATACATGACTTACAGTTACAGCTGAAATTAAATAATACACTACAACATATTAAGCTACATTAAGCTGGAAAAAAAATAATTAAAAGTATTAAAAGAGATATTATTTTGATGTTTAACTATTTTATTACTTATAATTATTTTTGTTTGTTTGCTTGTTTTGAAGGATTTTATATCACACGGTGACTTTTCAGCTGAAACGTAGGAGGCCAGATGCCCATTTGCGCTTTATTTCAGGCAATAGGGTATCCAAGTGAAACAACCGGCAGACATCAAATCAAGCTGGACAGCTTTCTCACATAAAATAATTCAAAGACCCTGACGTGATTCGACACCACGACAATTAGTAACATGTGATTTGAAGCCAGTGACCTTAACCGCTCTGCCCCACACGCCCCTGAAAATTGGGAGGGTATTAAAAGATAATAAATAGACAGTCTGATGACGGAAACAAAATCACCATGATATACAATGTAGATAGCATGCTCTCATTGCAAGATATTTTGTGAGCCAAAATCATATGTCTAAAACAACTACTATGTTAAATCATTTCTAAATATGTTAAGAAACGTTTAATTTATAGAAAAATAAAAAAGAAAGATTCCTTTGAAAGTTTGCTAGACATTTGACAGTCTCGGTATACTTTTCCAAGTGATTACCCGCCAAGCTTTTATTACTTGACAGAAATGAACTAAGAATAATATGTTCTCCTCCAACAAGTGCACTTATTTAATTAGATGATCATTATTATAATAAATTTATCAACAATCACTTATTTCCCAGTGGATATATATTGGAAACTTCATATTCCCTGAAAGAGACATGAAAATTTGATTAAACTTTAACGTTTATTGAAAACCATACTTATTCGTTTTGTTTTATTGACTTAAGTTAATATAAAGAAGAATTATGTTGAAATTCAACTGTTTATTTATAGTTTTAAATGACGATCGCGTATATTGTTAATACATGCACTTCAGCAAGGGAATCCTACCGTTAATTCTTTTGCTTTTGAACAAAAAGAAATGAAACTGTCCGAATTCATTGTTGTAAAGTATATTTTAATTCGCGAATTCGTTTCGTTTGGTTTATATACTTTATATACGGTAGGGCTACTTTCTCATATAGAATAACGGTACGGCGGCATGTGCTAACATTAGACATGCGCTTATATTCGAAAGAAAAGCGTTTTTACCAGATTCTACAGAATTCTTATATGAAATAAGGTTAAACCACTGCATCTAATAGGTAACAAATCAAATTTGTTTATAGAAACGCTTATGGTTGAAGCTTTTACAAAAAATATTATAAGGTTCAACACATTTTTAAAGTTAAAGTTTACTTACAATACTTAAAGAACAAAGATGTCCTTTTAGTCAAACACTGTTATTAAGTCATCATAATTGTCGTAGAATGACCGAAAGTTAAATTTGTTTAGTATGTCTTAGTGAAATGGTTTGTTTGAAATGTAACTTTGATCAGTGCTGGAAGTTTTTTCTCGCTTTACATATATCTGTGTCTGTATCTTTTTTCAATATTTTGGAGCTTGAATATTGAAATATTGCCAATACAATTCAATTTAAAAAAAAAATAAGATTTTTAAGGATAAACCAAAAATACACAAGTTGTTAACAATATACAATTGTCAGTTATAATCACCGAACAAAAAAGGCAAAGACATGAAAAGCACAAGGGTGGAAAAGAGTTTGGATAATAAGACATCTATCTATACATAATATACATAATTATAGTAATGTGTTTTGATCATGACAGCTCATGCAATGATGTTATACTTGAATAAATCTTGGTACTATAAAGACATACTGACTAGGTCTAGATAGAGAGGTGACAATAGTATTATTGTCCATAATTACAAAACATGGTTGAAGTTATCATAAATATTATTAGTTTTAGTAAAAATATCTTTTAGCATGAACCAAAAGTATAATTACAAGTATCATGATTATTTAAAGATCCCGTAACACAATTTTTATGGTTTTATGTCATAAATATGATGCTCAAATTCAGATTTATCAATTTTGTAAGTTACAAAAAGCATTATTAATAAAGATATTACCGAATTTAATATTTCATGTAAATATGGGAGGTAATAAAAAAATTATTTTCTATACTAAGTCAAATTTATGAGAAGAAATAAATGCATATATTTTAATGATTACATATAATATGTAGAAATATTTTCAGTATTATTGGATGTTTGAAAATTGTTTTATAAGCATAATTATATATATATATATATATATATATATATATATATATATATATATATATATATATATATATATATATATATATATATATATATATATATATATATATATATATAATTTCACTTAAGTGTGGTATACAGCCTCAATTACAACATACTAGATGTTTGAAAGAAATGTGATCACTAATGAAAGTCACAGTGGAGATTTAATAGGAAACTACTAAAACTAATATTTGACGATTGTAAATATTTTTACTGGGGACGACTGAATCTTGTTCTAAATATTGATTAATTGTGTTTGTTTATCTACGATGTTGGCGTTATAATATTCTACTCATCAAAATTCAGTCTTCGTTAAGTCTCATTCTATGTTTTGCTCCATAAACATATCTGATATCTCTTTCTCGTTATTTATGTGAAACATTGAGCTGTTTACCGGCCCATATTCAGACATAGTTTATTGTAATGGGATAAGTTATGGTATCCTGTGCGAGAGGTAACATTTACTTCTTGTAGAATGAAATTAAAGAATAAATGTGAATTTGCAATTGATTAGATATGAACATGATAGTGAAATAAATCAGAATTTATTGAATAACGTAAAAAAACAAAATAATAGATAGTATATATCCACCTATACTGTTATAAATCTAAGTTAGCAAAATTGAAAAACGAACTGCCGTGCCCAAAATATCTAAGATAAGTTTCTTTTTCTTTGTTTCGATATCATATCAATGTTTGCTCAAGTACAAAATCTTTTTACGTGTTTTAGATTAAGGCATAAGATAAGGGTGATATCTTGCTACATTCGTGATAACAGCTGGAAGAAAAAACCACCACAAAGCTAAGTTCGCGTGAATAATTTACAAACAATGAATTTATTTGCCTGGTAACTCTTGAACTATCGACTCTAAGATCATCTGATCTCATCTTATTCATAATTAACGAAAAAAGTGATACAAAATTTGAAGAAATGAAACAAATATGTGTCAAATTAGTGCAGATTTGAATTTCTTTAATCAATTAAATCAATTAACGATGTTTTAAAAGTTAATTTTGAAATTGTCGCAATTAAACGTTTCGTTAACTTCTTGCATTGTTTGGACACATTTGTTGGCAGTAGGATACTTTAAATTACCACAAATACCTGCACAAGAGATCCCTTGATAGCACTTTAGACAATGGCTGACTCAGTTTGATAGGCTGTGTTCATTAAAGGCAATGGAAAAGTGCAAAATTGAAGTAATTTATAGATAGAGCAAATGTGAGAATATATTTGAGATGATAACTGATTCGCGATGAATGATAAAGGCATATAGGTAGTCATATTTGACAGCAATGACAATGATTTTACAACAAAAGATCAGAAAAGATCAAAAGGACAATGATTTTTGCAATCTATCTTTAATTTCAATTTTCCCAAACAGTTAGAATCAGAATGCAACATTTTAGAAAATTTCTTCACATTTTATAACAGTCGCAAGGGAATCAAGTCCGTACATGTTTCGTTATAGTAATACACTGTTTATTAGTGTTGTGAAGATTTATCGCTGTTTAACACGATAGATTCATTATATTGAGTTACGAGTTTAGCGATTACAAAAAAATATGCTAGGACTTAAGTTATATAATTTCCCTTTAGGGGAAATATAACAGCCTTACTTTTATAATCGGATTTTCTTATTTAATGTTAAAGATGCTATCTGTTACGTTTTTAGGAACCATCATATAAGTGATGAGTAAAACAATTACTTATTATTGTGTGCACATTTTGCGATGATGTTTATTGTAATTATCAATATATGTTATATGAATTTTACATTATTACAAATAAATTTGTAAATGTAACGTGCACATGTATGCTTGTAAAATACCATTTTCAAAAGCAATTCGTTCAATTGTATACCAATTTAGTAATCTTAAGTCTATAAACTACTATGTTTAATAAGTGCATTAATAAACTCAAGTAATACGCTTACAATAGACGTGAATAGAGGTGATGTAGATATAAGTTTTAAGATATGATTTTATAATTTCACTAAAAATTTACATATTTAAACGACCATTCACCTTTTAATCATTGTTTTAAGCAGTAAACGAGTACTTACATGGTAATGTAAAATTGTTAATTCAACACAAAACGTATTAAACATACTAAGTCTTATCCAATAAAAGCTATGACTACTCATTTACAGAGGATGTTTAACTTTATACATACAAAGCGTATGAGCATGTATATAATGTTTTTAATTCATGTAAAAATATGTCAATATGATGTTAGAACTCGTTACTTAAATCCTGACAGAATATTTTTACATTAAAACTGCATAGCAATTTAAACAGAATTCAACATAAACACCATATGCTAACATTTATAAAAGTTTCTTGAACCGTTAATAAAGCAGATTTCATGTCATGTCCTTTAGAAAAATTTTACTTTAAGAACAAATTATACATAAAGTGAAGCTTGGGGTGCGATCAGAATGGCAATTGTAAAAAGCAATACTAATTAAAACCGTGAAAATGATCTTAGGCAGACAGTATCGCATTGTATTTTCTGAATCAATTCTAGAGTATGATGTCAGACCAGTATTTATTTCTTGCTAAATATGTATTCATTGTGAAATAAATATTCACCGACGACCTTTAACTATGCTAGGTTTTTCTATATAACGTCCATAAAACTTCTTATATGACACGTAAATTTACTTGACTTCAGATTTGTTTTGTCGGATAAGACATATATTGCAAACGATTCTATTTATAGGTATATAAATCAAATATCCACGGCAGTTCTCGTAATCTGTATAGAAGTTATTAATAAATTAAAACATTGAAGAAATCATGGTTTACATTATGAAATGAAAATAAAAGCCGTTAAAATTCATTTTGAGTCGACAACAACCAGAGTAATATAATACAAGATTACCCAGAATACTTGCTCACTTGGTTTGTGTAAATTCCTGTTGCTCCTCAAACGGACCTCGGTCATTGGTTTCCGACCTCTTTGCTGTGAGCATTTTATTTATATAAATACATGATTTATTCAATTAACATTTAAATTCTATACAAGTACTTATTTCTTACAAATCGTGTTGATTTGGCATTGTGGATCTTCAAGAAATAACTAACTTCTGCATAGGAACAATAATAAAACAATAAAAAGGCAAGAGTTTCTGTTTTATAAATTTTAGAAAAATTGTAAAGTTTGTTTAATTATGCAAAAATATTACGACGTAGAACTATTGTTTTGATCTAATTAAAGCGCTCGTTACCTCAATGAAATACACGATTTTTCATTACATTAATAATAATTATTATTAAATTTCATAAAAATGTCTTGGTTACACAACAACAATAAATATATACAACATATATCAACATAATACGATTTGTTAAATAGGCAAAAGTAAGGAAAACCAAAAACGTTTCATAAAATTGCCACGAAGCAAGAGTATCAACGTTAAAATATGAAAGTTTAAATCATGAATATGTGATAAAACGTATGTTTTGAAATGTTATTGATATAAAACTTCATTGTTGTTTATGTATGTCTGGTTTATTGACTTTTTATCAATTTTACCTAATGATTTAGTTGAAATCAATTATATTTGTAATAAACATCAACATTTCCTTTTTTCATAGACAGATACAAGCTTGACCATCGATTTTCAGGTTCAACGATTGAATCATTAGCGGATACCATAACAAAAAAGGCGATTTCACGAGTGATTTCACACGACAATGTGTCTGTATGCGGTGACCTTTCACAGACCTTATCACTGACCTATAGCAAATAGCTGTTTTCCTGACTGCTTCCAGTTATGTTGATTTTATTTTGTATACTACTTGGGTCAATCTATCTGAAACTATCTTTTTTATGATGATATACTTAGTTTCCGACCAAACACACACAAAATAAATCATATCAACAAATGTATGCATATTGCTAAAAGAAAACAACAACTGTTACAATAGGTTTCAGTTACAATTATACCCTTCTTCTGTCAAAAAGTTTATTTCTGTGCTCAAAAAAATATTCAAACCAAATATGCATTACATGCATTTATTTCTCAACAGGGAATACAGAAAAAATGTTGTTTTTGATACTTAGCCATTTTGTACTATATGGATATTATGTGGCTGAATACATTGACATTCTAAATGTGATATATCCCGATATGCAATGTGGGAATGAATGATGTTTATTTCCAATTGAAATATACAATTATTATTATCTTCTGTAATTGTTGATTAACTGTCACTGTGAAATGATGTTTCAACTTGATCACGCTGCTACAGATATTCGAGCGAGCACAGAGGCTATCACGGCCAGATTTTAGATGATATGTCATTTGGAAATGATGCCGTATTTTTTTTAATTTTAATAATTTGATATTCTTTTTATCCGTTGTTTTGATGAAACTCAGTTGAAAAGTTAGCCGTAAACATTCTTATGTCAAATCATTTGATATTCTTTTAATCCGTTTAACACGATTTATATTTAAAGTCACTTTTTTAATGAAACTCCATTGAATAGTTGAATTCTGTTTATAAATTGACGTGAATTGTCTATTTCAAGATTAATCATGGAAAGTTTCCAGAAATTTGCTTTTGTCTAGACTTTCTTAAAACATGAAAGTGTCGATATGTCTCCAATAGACATAGCATTTTGAAGTATATGTATCAACAACCGAGATATTCACAACACTTTACGTGAATAAAAATTCGTTTTGTTGGTTTGGTTTAAATTGCGATATTACTATAAAGGTCATTCGGTGGCTATACAATTTTAGTGACCATACTCTGAAAGCCTAATTTATACTAAAGGATAAACCTAATGTAAGCTCGTCATTACCTCTCTCTGTCTAATTGTACATTGCGGACTCTTTGAATGTTTGTAGGATAATCAAGACCAATATTACAACAAACGAACAAAACAAACGACCATAAATAAAT